>NC_087188.1:5216034-5518534 GCF_035594125.1 Scylla paramamosain
TTCAATCTGTGGGCCTGTTCCAAGATGTCACCAGCAGAGTTGTCGGCGACAATCTGGACATCCAGCACCACAGATTGATGCTGGTCCCTCGCTACGACATCCGGACGCCGCGCTCCTGCGGATGTCCGCACCGTTGGTTCCCTCAGTACCTGACGGTTTTTCTTGCTGGTCAGTTGCTTTACCAGCAAAGATAGGACATTGTCGTGTCTTGATGTCCTTTCTGGGGCCAACCTGGGGCAACTTTGCAAAATGTGGATCAAGGACTCTATACGTCCACATCCCAAGTCGCATAAAACAGGGGCACTTGGTCTTCCCCTAGAGGCCCGAAGCTTCGTGCTTGCCACCTCAAGGCGGGTCTTGATGGCATTGATATAGGTGGAGCCCCCCATGAGATGGGTTCCCTCATCCACCCACTCATGAGTGGATGGAGACTTATCCATCCCAGAGAGGCCCCTACCGTCAGCAGAGTTATATAAGTTTTGTCTGTGTAGTAAGGCCGCAGCCTCACGTTGCTCCTTGGCTGAAGGTCCGGGGGGAAGGAGCAAAGACTCTGCAATCCCCGCAACCCTCCAATCATGGCTTTTGGCTAGCCTTTCAAGGGCCCCCTTTCGTAGTGCAGGAATCATGGCGGTCAGATGAGGCACCCCTAATCCTCCGTCGCGGACTTTAGCATAAATAGCCGCATTAGGGGTGTCTTTAGGCAGATGTGTCTTTAGGCAGATGCTTTGAGGAAAGATCTTATTTCTTTGTCGAAGCGCACAAGTGTACCTTTTTTGGTCTTTCCAAGCACCCTAGGGAATGCCTGGGAATCACTACGTTTTTAAGAACCCATAGCTTTTGTTGGAGCTTGAGGGGGCCCTTTTGTATGGATCCTAGATCCTTTATGAGGGCTGCGAGGGCCCGCCTTGGCTCGGCGTTCCCCATGGCCACACCAACTTTTAAGCTAAGGTACTTATAAGGCTCCCCTGGCTTAAGCGCTTTTAAAATAGTGCCATCAGCAGAGAAGGTGGTACGAGTGTCCACCAGTCACCTTTTTCTCTTTCCGCCCCCTCTGATATTAAGTGTGGCGCACTTGAGAAACCCAATTTCCAGCCTCACCTTAGCGGCCTCTTTGGCAAACACATCAAGTGAAGCCTGGAGGACGCAAGCAGTGGAGGCTGTCAGCGCCACATCATCAGCATAGGCAATATAATTTATGGGGGTTCCAGCATGACGTGCCCCAACGTCTGCTGGCACTTGGGAGAGTGCCCAATCTAAAGTGATATTAAATAGGTATGGGGATAATGGGTCACCCTGCAGCACTCCCCTCCTGATGGGACAAGTGTCCCCCATTATATTGGTGCATGCCTTTCCGTACAGAGTACTTATATACTCGGTAAGCTCTGGCGGAAACCCCCATCTCCTGGTTGCGGCTACCAGAGATGGGTGTCTTACCGAGTCGAAAGCCTTTTTAAAATCAATAAACGCAACCGAGAGGTTGGTTTTATTCGAAGTGGCACTATTAATGAGTTCCTGTATGAGGAGGATGTTCGCCGCCACACCCTCCTCAGGCGCAAACCCCTTTTGCTGCATAGGCAATGGGGCTGCTGCCATGAGCCTCGCCGCTATAATCTTATGGAAGAGCCTGAGTAGGATTGATGTTATCGTGATCGGGCGAAAATCACTTGGCTCCCTTGACTCAGGATTCTTGGGTATAAGCGTGGTCCTCCCCTTGGCCCAACTCTGAGGGACGTCTTTAAGCAGCAATAAGCTGTTAACAGCCCAACTGAGCCTTGAAGTGCCCAGTGTCTGTATGTCTGACAATCTCCTGCCATCCGGTCCAGGGGCAGTAGAGGGCTTGCTAGACTTAATTGCCCTTTCTAGCTCTTCATCAGTTATCGGACCGGCGACTTTTAGAGTTGGCCTTATAGCGGTCGGCGACCTAGGCTCATTTAGGGACTCTCTACCAAAGAGGTCAGCCCAGAAGGTCTTCATTCCGGGTAGGATAGAAGGAGGGCCGTCCGGTATCCCCGTTAGTACCTCCCGGACGGCCCAACCTCTTTCTTTTTGCCACATTCTTTGAATTCTTCTATAATCTCTTTTTCGTTTGGCTCTCGGATTGTTGCTCACCGTTTGGACCATTCCCGGTGGCTTATAGGCATATGCACGAGGTTGGCACCATGAGTCAACTTGTGCCTCAACCTCCCTAATGCTGGAGGGGACGGAAAGACCGAGGACTTCAGACACTCTAAGCACATGAATGTGCACTTCATCCCCGGCCGTAGGATGGATAGATGGCTGGCTACTAATGGCACCTCTCCCAGATGTTGTGGGAGGTATGGATGGAGTCTATGGGTGGAATATTGGGCGAAGTGGGGCTAGAGGATGCTGGCAAAGACTCAGCCTCCAAAGGCCCGCGGGAGTACTCAAGGACTTTATCCTTATAGGCTGCAGCCCTCCATGCTTCCTTTATGGCCTCAACTGACCGGTGGGGAAGCACTTCCTCCCGGAGGAGCTGGTTGATATTACGTGCTCCCAGATTGCGAGCCTCGAAGGCCGCCATCAAATTTAGCTCCTCTTGGTCCCACCTCGCCTTACGACTCCGAGCGCTGAGAGCCTCCACCTCCTCACCATGGAACACATCAGGGTGCTGCGAGCGCTCGTGGACCCAACGTCCTCGGTAATCCGCGAACGCCCGCCGGCGCACAGGACAAGTGGGGGACCTGTTTCCCGCACTCATGTCAACACTGCTTGGTGGAAGCTAATATTTGCGTCCACTCCAAAAGAAAAACTCTGAGCAGTGGGCACTACGATCGACAAGCAGTGGAGGGAAAATGTTAGCCGCCCTTTAATTCAGAGATCGTTTCTCTGACTTAAGGGGCGTTGCCCGGCAGGAGGCCACGAGGAGGCCTTTTTCCTTTAATATACAATTGATGGCGTAGATAATCGCGTACAGCACGACAGTGACTGTGACCAGCTAAGAGATCAATGATGCATGACAGTGACAGTGACCAGCTAAGATCAATGATATAGTTACTCCCGCCGTTTACCCGCGCTTGGTTGAATCTCTTCACTTTGACATTCAGAGCACTGGGCAGAAATCACATTACATCAACATCGCAATGCTTTGTTTTAATTAGACAGTCGGATTCTCCTGGTCCGTGCCAGTTCTGAGTTGATCGCTGGGCGCTAGCCGAGGTGGGTTTGGAGCGGGAATCCAGGAATGCTAAATAGAGGGGCTTGAGCCCGGTCTTGGCCCTTCGGATGGCCTCGCGAACCAGCAAAATGTTGGCCGCGCAGCCCTCCTCCGCCTTAAAGCCCCTCTGGCTCTGGGGAAGGGGAGCGTGGGTTGCCACTCTTCTAGCGAGCACCCGATGGAGGATTCTCGTCAGAATCGGAGTGATCATTAGGGGGTGAAAGTCTGACGGACTGGTAGGCTCGTCAACCTTCGGCAGGAGTACTGACCGGTCCTGCGTCCAGCTGACTGGTGTCCGACCTAGACACAAGCTTTACTAGACCAAGGGCCTCGACGTCGGCTTTTGACCGCCCGTCTAAACCCTTGGCCGTTCCGGCGTCGGTAGCCTTGACCGCTGCCTTCACTTCCCCCTCCGAGATTGCTTTCCAGATTGCTCTTTCCACCGACTCTCTTGCAGGGGGGATGTTCCCCGGGACTGGGGATGGACTAGGTCTAGCGAAGAGGGATTGCCAGAAGTCGAAAGATCCCTCCGGCTTCGGCCCCTCATTTGCTAGCCAGCTCCGCCCTGCGACCACCCTCCTAGTCGCAAGGCCTCTATCCTTCTTCCAGGCTGACTGGAATCGGGCATACTCCATCCGCCTCCTCCCTCTTGCGTCCCTCGGAACCCGCAGGCTCTCATCGGGTCTTGGGCGAACCGAGGGTGGGGACGGAGACCAGTCGTCCAGCTGTCTCTGGACGTCAGTGGTGTCACTTGGAACCTTCACTCCGAGGATGGAACTGAGGGCCTCTAACTCACGCCATATGGCCTGAGTAGGTGGAGGTATGGTGGAGGTAGTTCCACAACCGATGTTTCTCTCTCCCTTTGAGCCAGCGTGGAGGCCACTGGAGGAGAGAGTTGCTGAGGTGGAGGTTGCTGAGGTGGAGTCCGGCACCCCCTCTGGTGTCGGGATGGGAGGCGGCGCGGCGACAAGCTCTGCAAGCAGGGCTTTGTACACCGGCTGCTTCCTTTTACCCTTTATAGCCTCGGTCGTCCTGTGAGGCAACACCAGAGTTTGAATCCGCTCATTGAACTCCCTCTCACCCAAATGGTCCCTTTCAAAGGCCGCCATAAAGCGAACCTCTTCCGGGTCCCATCGGGCCTTTGGACGAGCGTCCAAGCGAGCGGCCTCCGCACTGTGGAAACTTTCAGGGTGTTGGGCACGCTCATGCACACGTCTGCCCCTATAAGAGGCAAACATGGCAAGGCAGGTAGGGCAAGTGGGCGAGTCATGCTGGAGCGCGCCCGTAGCAGTTGCACCCTCCATCGAATTTGATAGAGGGCTGAGAATAAAGCCTTTGTTTCACAACTGCTGCCCCTTGGTCCGCCCGGCACCAGGGGGGAGAGTGCACTTTGTTCTTCGAGCCGGTTGAACAGCCTGGGGTGGCGGGGAACCCCAGGCTCGAAGATCCAGCAGGACCGTGAGGAGGTGGCACTCTCTTAGTAACTATGCCTCACTACATAGTTACTCCTGCCGTTTACCCACGCTTGGTTGAATCTCTTCACTTTGACATTCAGAGCACTGGGCAGAAATCACATTGCGTCAACATCCATCTCTGACCATCGCAATGCTTTGTTTTAATTAGACAGTCGGATTCCCCTGGTCCGTGCCAGTTCTGAGTTGATCGCTGGGCGCCAGCAGAAGTGGGTTTGGAGCGGGAGACGGCTTCTGCTGCTACCTAACCGGCCAGCGAGGAGCGGCGGTAGAGAGAGCCGGAGCTCCCGCGCCCACGCAGCCTAGCGCGTTCCACGGAAGGGCTGGAGAGACGCCGGTCCGAGCTCTCGGCAAGAGGGGCGAGAGGGCTAAAATCACCGCCGCCACGTAATCCAACCCTCACAGGCACGTCAGGCCGTTTTGATCCCACCGTCGCATCAGCGTGCCACACCCCACAGCCCGGCGCATGCGCGAACCCTGCGGATGGATCCCCGACGACGCGCGCTCCCTCGCCGCGCTGGCTTTTCGACCAGTAGACGGCAGAGGGGGACCGGGAGCGAAGCAAGACGGATGGACGCCTTTATTAGGGCTTTTGAGGGCCCCTTTTGACGCCGCCGCCTTCACCATGCCTTTCATGAACCCGGTCCCCGACTCACACCGCCGCACCAGCGGGCTTATTAACAAGGGGAGCGTGGCGCGAGGCCGCATTTGGAATGGGTCGCCCGACTGGCCCGATCCTCAGAGCCAATCCTTATCCCGAAGTTACGGGTCTAATTTGCCGACTTCCCTTACCTACATTAGTCGACTTCCCTTACCTACATTAGTCTATCGACCAGAGGCTTCTTACCTTGGAGACCGGCTGCGGATATGGGTACGCACAGGCCCGAAACTGTGGTGCCTCGCAGGAGCCGCGTGCGTGCAGGCTCCGCGCCGAAACGCGAGCCGCAGCAGCAACAGACCCCCTTCCCCTTGCTTCGCCCCATGCAGTTACCTGCCTCGCATGTTTCACAGACCGGCAGTGGTACGCGGGACGCCACAAGAACCGCGGCGCTCTACGGCAGACCGTGTTACCAACACCCTTTCGCTCTGTGAGTGGCTTCTAGGCCTTAAACAGAAAAGAAAACTCTTCCCCGGACCACCGCCGATGGACGCGAGTTGGTTCCCGTTACCGGGTTCCTGCACCAGGGGACACGAGCCCGAGATGGGGCCGGCCCCCTGGTTGGCATCCAGGCCTGGTTACGGAATAAGTACCATATTCCCTTTCGCCACTAACTCCCAACCGGCAACTTAGGAAAACCTCTTTATTCCTTTTTTTGGTCGGTCCTTCTCGTCCAGCAGTTCATCATCATCATCATAATAGTGGCCTGCCTGTTTCGTCATAGCCGCTCTCTAGCAACTAGACTATTATTTGTTGGCAGGCCAGCTTGTATGGTGTATTATAGACTTTGATGAGAAGTTCCTCCCTCTCGCTTGGCCGTTGCCTCTAGCGTGGGATAAGGCTTTAGCCTTTGGCTTAGGAGCGACTAACCCATGTCCAACTGATGTTCACATGGAACCCTTCTCCACATCGGCCTTCAAGGGAAGTCTCTCTCGACTATTTGCTACTACCACCAAGATCTGCACCAGGGACGGCTCCAGGCCGGCTCACGCCGGATCCCTTCAGCGCTCACCCCTGCGACCCTCCTACTCGCCGGGGCTTGGAGACCTGGGCTGCCCCCCACAAGAGGGGCAGCTTGGCCTGTAGTGCCACCGGCGGTTGAGTATCGGGAGAATGCTTGAGCGCCATACCATTTTAAGGGCTAGTTGCTTCGGCAGGTCAGTTGTTACACACTCATTAGCGGATTCCCAGCTGTGCCACTCTCGGGATCGCAGTAGACGGAAAGGGGAAGAAATGGGTCCAGTGAAATATAGAGCTCCACATTGCTGGACAGCCTATTCGGGCCTTGACTCCGGGGAAGTTTTACCGCTACCTCGGGTTTCAGGTGGGGTCCATTCACTGGGCAGAGGGGCCCTCACTCCTATTGGCGAGATTGGTCACGGGGCTGCAGCGCCTACAAAGGTGCCCAGCCAAGCCCCAGCAAAAAATGTGGATGCTTGTCAATGTGTTGCTTCTGTAGCTGCTCTACCCTACGCTTCACTCTGAGGTAAGAAAGTCCACCCTGCAAAGGATGGACCGGGAGACGCGGAAGTTCACGCGATCGGCCCTCCATCTTCCCACTGATACGCCCCTAGGGTATTTTCATGCGGGGATTAAAGATGGTGGTCTGGGTGTTACTTCATTCCAAACGCGAATCCCGCGCCTCAGGCACGACCTGATGGCGAGACTGTCTGGTGCTGGAGACCAGGCAGTTAGAAGTGTTGCTAGGAAGCACTGCTTCGATTCCAATGGGTCTTCCCCTTCGACCCGGAAGGAGGAGGAAAGCGCACGTTAGCGAAACCGGCTATGGTCGTCTCACGATGGTAAAGGTGTGGAGGGCTGCTCGCAGACCCCAGTCTCGTCATCGTGGGTAGGGGATGGTACCGCTCTCATGCGGGGAGGTACCTTACGTGCGGGCAATAAAGTTGCGTGGAAACTTGTTGCCGACGCATGTCCGAAGCGCAAGAGGGCGCTAAAGGGACGCAGTCAACTGTGACCTTTGCTACGGCAGCAGGCCGGAAAGCCTGGGGCACAATCTCCAGCAGTGCCCAGCCACCGCAGGTGCAAGGTTGGCGAGACATAACGGTCTTTTGGCTGAATACCTCTCCTTCCTCCAGCGGGAAGGGTACCAGACCTGTCGTGAGTCGGCAGTTCCGACTGTTGCTGGCGTCCGGTGCCCCGACATCGTCTGCTGGAAGGAAAATCAAGCCCATGTGATCGATGTTCAGGTTGTGGCAGATGCGGCGGCTGGCAGCCTGGACGCGGCACATGGCAGGAAGGTGCAGCACTATGACTCATCGTGTATTCGAGCCTACGTGGAGGCTCTGGCTGGTAGTCCTCCTATCTTCTCGTCGTTTACGATGAGTTGGAGGGGGGTCCTCGCCCTCCCTTCCATGAACACCTGGGCCAGCCTAGGACTTCCTAAGTCAGCCCTCAAGCTGATGGTTGTACATGGGCTGGAGGGAGGTGTGAGGATATACCAGTCCCACTGTCAGACATCACGGGCGAGAGTGAGGCGAGCGTGATGGGCGTTCACCCGGTGAGGGATAGAGGGCTGCGCCCTCGCAGCGCACTCTAGGCCAGTGCCTGCTTCAAACGCAAAGAGGACTCTTGAGGTGCTTCAGTCCTCTTCCCGACCTGCTGTTATGACGCGGGGCCTGACGTTCAACATCCTGTCTGCTGAGTTCTGCCGAAAAGGGGTCCACACGATCACCTCCCTTGGCTTGGGACCTACACATACGATCACCACCCAAAATTTTATCCTGTATATATGTTATTTTCTGCTATATTATATGTACCTGCGTGTACATAACATAGTGACAAGTTGTTGCTATATAGATGTTGAGTATTTGGCTATAAGTATGCATGACGGTCACTGTAATGAAGCTAAAAAAAAATATATATATATATATATATATATATATATATATATATATATATATATATATATATATATATATATATATATATATATATATATATATATATATATAACAATTTTAGCTTTTCGGTTGGGTTAGGAGGACTGGCGCCCGGTGAGGTCTGTACAGGAACCGGATGGGAAAAATTTCCCACTTGGCCTATACAGCTCATTGGGAGCTTGGGGTAGTAGGGAGGTCCATAAAAAAAATAAGTAAATAAAAAATAGCCAAATGCCTCGTCATCTAATTAGTGATGCGCATGAATGGATTAACGAGATTCCCACTGGCAGGGGAACGGGTCTGCGTTTAACAGCGGGGAAAGAAGTCCCTGTTGAGCTTGACTGTTGAGCTCTAGTCTGATTTTGTAGAGAGACATCAGAGGTGTAGCATAAGTGGGAGGTCGTCACATTAGGGTCACTTGTGGCCCGTGCGGCCATCAATGAAATACCACTACTCTGATCGTTTCTTTACTTACTCGGTGAGACGGAATCAGAGCTTCCCCACGCGGGATTGCCTCCTGTTTCTATCCTAAAGCGGCGGAAGGGAGGGCCAGCAGCCTCGCGGCCTGTCGGTCCAACCGGGCGTTCGCGCCCGCCGCAATCCACTCCGAGGACATTATCAGGTGGGGAGTTTGACCTCCTTTATTGTTATAAAGTTGAGAAGGGACGCGGCGTCGACAGACCTTTGGGGTCCGACGATTTCCTGGTGGCTCTCTTACTACACTTTTAAATGTCTAGTCCTGCCCGAGGAATTGAAAGAGTGGAAAGGAGCAGCAGTCTTGCTGTCTAGGCTACGGTTGGCTGGTGGTGGTGGCTTCCACCTTCCACTGAGTCATTTTTACTGGAGAAGGCCTGTTTCTGGGTAGTCTCCCAGCCGTCGTCGTCAAGGCTAAGACGGCGGCTGGTGCCTACTACTACTGCCAGTAGTAGAGCACCACTGCTACTACTACCGCCTGTGTCTGTTACACGGCGGCGGCGGTGCTCGTCGTTTCGTGTAAACAGGCTGTCCCTCGCCTCGGGGAGCACCAACACTACCCACGACCGTGGATAGTGTTGGTGTGTCCACATTGCCTCGACTGTGCGTGCCTCGAGGACGGGCTATCGTCAGCGCAGGGCTGCTGCGGCTCTTGTGGGCCGTGGCTTAAGTGATGCTTAAGTGAACTTACCCTTGTGTCTGCGACGGCCGTTGGGAGAGACCTCGTCGCCTCGTCACGACGACGTATATGTTGTTCGTGCTTGGCCTCGTTGTCTTCTGGGCTTGGTAGCGATGGTGTGCGTGGTTGTTGTCTGTTGTTGTCCCCACCTCTGGGTCGCCGACCGTGGGTAGTGTTGGTGTGTCCATACTGCCTCGACTGTGTGTGCCCCGAGGTCGGGCTGTCGTCAGCGCAGGGCTGCTGCGACTCTTGACGGCCCGTGGCTTAAGTGATGCTTAAGTGAACTTACCCTTGTGTCTGTTGCGGCCGTTGGGACGTGCACAACCACCGTCGTCGTCGTCGTTGTTGTTGCCTGTTTGGTCATTCTGCTTGGCTTGGTTTATGACAATAACCCCTTTTATGGCCAGCAGGGGCTCCTCTTCCTCCTAGTCCCCGCCTCGAGGAGCGGCGCCGACGATGGGTACTGTTGGTTGTTTCCACACTGCCCCAACTGTGCGCGCCTCGAGGTCCGGGCTGTCGTCAGCGCAGGGCTGCTGCGGCTCTTGACTGGCTGTGGCTTAAGTGATGCTTAAGTAAACTTTCCCTTATGTCTGCGGCAGCCGTTGGGAAGAGGGGGGGAGCTTTGATGATGACAGGTAGTAGTAGCAGCAGCTGAGACGTTGGTTGTTGTTGTGGTGGATATATATTTAATCGGCAATGGTCCGTGCCGGTCGGCGGTCGCCGTCGGCAGATTCATTGACCGCCTCGGGGAGTATCATCGCCTCTGGGGACAGGTTGACGCCTGCACCCAGGCCGGCGCTCCCTCGGAACTGGGCTGTGTCCAGAGCGTCAGGGCCTTGTGTCAGAGCCTCGAGACGCCTGGGTGCAGCATCCAAATGAGTGTGAGATGTGTGCGTAATCGGCAACAACAGCAGTGGTTGTTGTTGACCGCCTGGGGGATTTCGCCTCGGCCCATCATCATAGCTGGCCGGCTGGCGTTCCTCTTATTTCCAAGGCTGCCCAAGGCGCAGAGCAGCAGCCTCCTCAAAGGGTCTGTCTGTGTCTGGGGCAGCCAGCAGCACCACAACACGCCCGAAAGAAGTAAAGGAAAAGCCGTCTCACCCAGGTCTTTTTCTCCAGTACTTTCCAGTACACAATGATGCTGCTCTCTGGATGAGCGGGCAAACACTAAAATGAGAGGATTGACAGAGGGGGCCGTCATCGTGATGATGATGATGTTCTTTTATTGACTAAAAACAGCAGCTACCTGGTTGATCCTGCCAGTAGTCATATGTTTGTCTCAAAGATTAAGCCATGCATGTCTAAGTACAAGCCGAATTAAGGTGAAGCTGCGAATGGCTCATTAAATCAGCTATGATTCATTGGATCTGTAGCCCACACTTACTTGGATAACTGTGGTAATTCTACAGCTAATACATGCACCACGTCTCTGACCGCAAGGGAAGAGCGCTTTTATTAGTTCAAAACCGGTTGGGCCTCGGTCTGCCAACCCCACCGTGTTGAATCTGAATAACTTGTGGCTGAGCGCACGGCTTCCAGTGCCGGCGCCGCCTCTTTCAAGTGTCTACCTTATCAGCTTTCGATTGTAGGCTATGCGCCTACAATGGCTATAACAGGTAACGGGGAATCAGGGTTCGATTCCGGAGAGGGAGCCTGAGAAACGGCTACCACATCTAAGGAAGGCAGCAGGCACGCAAATTACCCACTCCCGGCACGGGGAGGTAGTGATGAAAAATAACGATGCGAGACTCTTCCGAGGCCTCGCAATCGGAATGAGTACACTTTAAATCCTTAAACGAGGATCCATTGGAGGGCAAGTCTGGTGCCAGCAGCCGCGGTAATTCCAGCTCCAATAGTGTATATTAAAGTTGTAGCGGTTAAAAAGCTTGTAGTTGGATTTCAGTTCTGGACTGATGGTTCACCGCCCGGTGCACACTGTCACGCTCCGAACAGCCGTAACACAGCCCGCTGGCTCGCACGGGGTGCTCTTCATCGGGTGTCCCGCGTGGCCGGCAGAGTTTACTTTGAAAAAATTAGAGTGCACAAAGCAGGCTACACTGATGGCCTGAATGCTTATGCATGGAATAATGGAATAGGACCTCGGTTCTACTTAGTCGGTTTTCTGAACCCGAGGTAATGACTAATAGGAACAGGCGGGGGCATTCGTATTGCGACGCTAGAGGTGAAATTCTTGGACCGTCGCAAGACGAACTACTGCGAAAGCATTTGCCAAAGATGTTTTCATTAATCAAGAACGAAAGTTAGAGATTCGAAGTCGATCAGATACCGCCCTAGTTCTAACCATAAACGATGCTGACCAGCGATCCGCCGGTGTTATTCCCATGACCCGGCGGGCAGCTTCCGGGAAACCAAAGTCTTTGGGTTCCGGGGGAAGTATGGTTGCAAAGCTGAAACTTAAAGGAATTGACGGAAGGGTACCACCAGGAGTGGAGCCTGCGGCTTAATTTGACTCTAACACGGGGAACCTCACCAGGCCCAGACACCGGAAGGATTGACAGATTGAGAACTCTTTCTCGATTCGGTGGGTGGTGGTGCATGGCCGTTCTTAGTTGGTGGAGCGATTTGTCTGGTTAATTCCGATAACGAACGTGACTCTGGCCTACTAACTAGTCTTCGGATCTCCAGCAATTGGTGTCCAGTTCGCAGCTTCTTAGAGGGATAAGCGCCAATCCTAGCCGCACGAGATTGAGCAATAACAGGTCTGTGATGCCCTTAGATGTTCTGGGCCGCACGCGCGCTACACTGAAGGGATCAACGTGTCCTCCCCCTCCGAGAGGAGCGGGTAACCCGTTGAAATCCTTTCATGATAGGGATTGGGGTTTGCAATTGTCTCCCATGAACGAGGAATTCCCAGTAAGCGCAAGTCATGAGCTTGCGTTGATTACGTCCCTGCCCTTTGTACACACCGCCCGTCGCTACTACCGATTGATGATTTAGTGAGGCCTTCGGACTGGCGCTCTTGGATGCCGGGCCTGCATCGCGGTCAGTTCTGCTGCCGCCGCTGGGCTCTTTCGGCGCCTCGAGCTGATGGAAAGATGTCCAAACTTGATCATTTAGAGGAAGTAAAAGTCGTAACAAGGTTTCCGTATCATTAACGTATCCGTATCATTTCCGATCATTAACGTGTTGTTGGTTTTGAAGGCGAACCACACACAAAAAAAGTGTATTATTATGGGTGGTCGCGGTTCGCTCGCTTTTCCTAAAGCAGCGAGCCGTTGACCCGTTGGCGGGGCAAGTGGTGCCCTGCCCGTCCAAAAGAAAAGAGAGGGAAACCTTTTCTTTTTCTTCTCCCCGCGTTCCGTGCCGGAGCGTGGGGTAGACCAACTGCTGTTACACGCCCACGGGGTAACGTGGCGTTTGGTGCCTCAGTCGTCGTGGGCCCATGGTTAATTCCGATAACGACGACGATGACGATCGGAGGAGGAAGAGAGAATGCCTCTTCTACTAACCCCGATCGCCCCTCGTGCTGTGGGAGGGAGGCACCACTCGTCCCCCGGCGTTTGGTGCCTCCGTCGTCGTCGTAGTAGTGGCTAGCTGGACCCATGGTTAATTCCGATAACGACGACGATGACGATCGGAGGAGGAAGAGAGAATGCCTCTTCTACTAACCCCGATCGCCCCCGTGCTGCAGGAGGGAGGCACCACGCGTCCCCCTGTGTTGTTTGTTGTTGTTCTCCAACAACAACAACCAAACCTCTTGTTGTTTTTAAACCTGTACACTACGTCTTCCCACTATCGTCTCCTGAGGCAGAGACGGCGGAAGTCTTGAAAGCAGGCAGCAGAGCATCAGCTAAAATTCCAGCAATGGAAATGTATAACTCTTAACGGTAGATCACTTGGCTCGTGGGTCGATGAAGACCGCAGCAAGCTGCGTGTCGGTATGTGAATCGCAAGAATACCAGATACATCGACAAGTCCAACACACATTGCGGCTGCGGCACTCTCATGTGCTGCCGCCACTCCTACACGAGGGTCGGATATCAATTCCAATACATCGGCATTGTCATGTCACGTGAGGCACGCTGTCCGCTTACCACCGCACCCTATGCCGTGTCGGTGGGCTCTTAAGCGGCGGCGGCGGCGGGAGACAACACTGTTGTTGCTCTCCCGCCCTTGGCCCGCGTGGTCGGCAGTGACCGCATTGGGGAGTTTCGCCCTGAATAAAAGCAGAGAGACTGCTTGGGGCGTTCCCTTAAGACGGGTTGTCAAAGTGCACGAGAGTACTACTCATTTGTACTGTGCGTCTGGGGCAGCCCATTCAAGGACCAGTGCAGGCAGCAGCAGCGGTTCCAAGTGCAGTGAGGCTATAAAGATATCTACTGTATACCAGTGGAGGTGGTGGTTAAAGAAAGAGGGCAAGATTATAATATAATTAATAAGTGGAGAAGTGTGTGACGCGCCTGGGCCAATGAAGTCAGTGCCCTGTGGCACGTAACGAACAACGCCAGACTACTTGCTACACTAAACTCCCACAGACAAACAAACAAAGCACCACTCCAACTGTGTTGTAGTAGCAATTCTGCCTCGCTCGGACGGAATGCTGCTAGCCACGCCGTCCATGCCTTGAGGTCTCGGCTCCCAACCCTAATCGAGGGTGGAGGCTCTGCCGCAGCATCTTGATGGGCTGGAGGAGGAGGGAGACGCACAAAGGGGCGTGCGTGCGTCACATTCCCTCTCTCCTGCTCCGGCTTATTGCGGCTCGCAATAAGATGATGATGATGCTGAGGAGCGAGAAGCCAAACAAAACTGAAGTGGTCAGTAAGGCAGGAGGAAATTTTGTGTTAGGGGAGAGTACCCGCTAAATTTAAGCATATTAATAAGCGGAGGAAAAGAAACCAACAGGGATTCCCTTAGTAAGGGCGACTGAAACGGGATGAGCCCAGCGCATAACCTGGCGTCGTAACCCGGCGCCAGGGGTGTTGCGTTTCGGAGGGTCCGGCACGCAGTCTCTCACCGCCTAAGTTATGCTTGAAAACGGCCACTACCCGTGGAGGGTGACAGGCCCGTGTGGCGGCGCCCGCGAGGGTACACGAGAGATTGTCGGAAAGGGCCTCTCTGTAGAGTCGGGTTGCTTGATAGTGCAGCCCTAAGCAGGTTAAATATGACCACGAGACCGATAGCGAACAAGTACCGTGAGGGAAAGTTGAAAAGAACTTTGAAGAGAGAGTTCAAGAGTACGTGAAACCGTTAAGAGTCAAACGGGTGGGACCTCGAAGGTCGAACCATGGGGATTCAGCTCGTCGGCTCAGGTCGGCTGGGTGCAGGATTCGCTGAGGCGACCCAGGAACTCTTGGGCGTGCCCGCACTCCAAGCCGGCGCTGGTGGGCGTATTTCCCCTCGTGATGTAGGTCGCCGCGACCCGTTGCTGGGACGTCTAAGGCCCGGTTGGATTGGTACCCCGACGTCGCGGTCTTCCAAGGCGCCGGCGAAGGGGGAAACCTCCGGTGTCCTGGCTGCCCTGCGACGGTCGTGCAGCAGAGGGAGGCCTCGTCCTCCCTCTCGCGGCGTGCAAAAGATCGGTGACCCACCCAACCCGTCTTGAAACACGGACCAAGGAGTGTAACATGTGTGCGAGTCAATGGGCACACTAAACCCAAAGGCGCAATGAAAGTGAAAGGGGAGCGCCCCGGGGTCCTCGTGGCTCCGGCGGCGCTCTCCGGGGCCGATCCCCGGCCGGCCGATGCCGCCGTGGTCATTCCATACCAAAGCGGGGCCAATGAAGGCGGTGCCCGGCGAGATGAGACCCTTTCTCCCACCCCGCCGCTGGCCCCGTGGGTGACCCGCGGCGCTCGACGGCCCGAGTCCTCCCGGACTCGCCTGTACACAGGGGGGCGCAGGCCCGGGACTTGCCATGCGACGCCGTCGCGCAAATCTGTTGTTGGCCTCATCGGCTCTGCTTGGGCTCTCGGTTGGTGGGCCGCGTGTCTTTGGGCGGGTTCCGTCGGGTCGGGGGGCTTCGGCCTCTCGCATCCCACGGGGCTCGTCCGGCGCGGTTCCGCCCTCCGATCCTGCTCTGTCCGGAGTGGCCTAGTGCGCGTGCTGTCGGCAAGTACCATGAGCAGACATGTTGGGACCCGAAAGATGGTGAACTATGCCTGGCCTGGATGAAGCCAGAGGAAACTCTGGTGGAGGTCCGTAGCAATTCTGACGTGCAAATCGATTGTCAGAGCTGGGTATAGGGGCGAAAGACTAATCGAACCATCTAGTAGCTGGTTCCCTCCGAAGTTTCCCTCAGGATAGCTGGTACTCTCGGAAACAGATGAGGAGTTTCATTCTGTAAGCGAATGATTAGAGGTCTTGGGGACGAAACTTCCTCAAGTTATTCTCAAACTTTAAATGGGTGAGATGCCGAGCTTGCTTGAATGCTGAAGCTCCGGCGACTAATCTGAGTATCTATTGGGTCAATTTTGGTAAGCAGAACTGGCGCTGTGGGATGAACTAAACTTCGAGTTAAGGGGCCTAAACGAATGCTCATCTAGACCCCATCGAAAAGCGTTGGTTGCTATAGACAGCAGGACGGTGGCCATGGAAGTTGGAATCTGCTAAGGAGTGTGTAACAACTCACCTGCCGAAGCAACTAGCCCTTAAAATGGTATGGCGCTCAAGCATTCTCCCGATACTCGACCGTCGGTGGCACTACAGGCCAAGCTACCCCAGGTCTCCAAGCCCCGGCGAGTAGGAGGGTCGCAGGGGTGAGCGCTGAAGGGATCCGGCGTGAGCCGGCCTGGAGCCGCCCCTGGTGCAGATCTTGGTGGTAGTAGCAAATAGTCGAGAGAGACTTCCCTTGAAGGCCGATGTGGAGAAGGGTTCCATGTGAACATCAGTTGGACATGGGTTAGTCGCTCCTAAGCCCAAGGCTAAAGCCTTATCCCACGCTAGAGGCAACGGCCAAGTGAGGGGGCGGAACTACTCATCAAAGTCCATAATACAGCATACAAGCTGGCCTGCCAACAAGTAGTAGTCTAGTTGCTAGGGAGCGGCTATGACGAAACAGGCAGGCCACTATTATGATGATGATGATGATGATGATGAGCTGCTGGACGAGAAGGACCGACCAAAAAAAGGAATAAAGAGGTTTTCCTAAGTTGCCGGTTGGGAGTTAGCGGCGAAAGGGAATACGGTACTTATTCCGTAACCAGGCCTGGATGCCAACCAGGGGGCCGGCCCCATCTCGGGCTCGTATCCCCTGGTGCAGGAATCCGGTAACGGGAACCAACTCGCGTCCATCGGCGGTGGTCCGGGGAAGAGTTTTCTTTCCTGTTTAAGGCGCCGTGACCCTAGAAGCCACTTGCAGAGCGAAAGGGTGTTGGTAACACGGTCTGCCGTAGAGCGCCGCGGTTCTTGCGGCGTCCCGCGTACCACTGCCGGTCCGTGAAACATGCGAGGCAGGTAACTGCATGGGGCGAAGCAAGGGGAAGGGGGTCTGTTGCTGCTGCGGCTCGCGTTTCGGCGCGGAGCCTGCACGCACGCGGCCCCTGCGAGGCATCCCAGTTTCGGGCCTGTGCGTACCCATATCCGCAGCCGGTCTCCAAGGTAAGAAGCCTCTGGTCGATAGACTAATGTAGGTAAGGGAAGTCGGCAAATTAGATCTGTAACTTCGGGATAAGGATTGGCTCTGAGGATCGGGCCAGTCGGGCCTGTGTGGGAAGCGGGCCTGGGTTCGGGCGCTGGACTGGGCTCAGAGGTAACGAGGTGTGCGCTGTTGGGTGTCGCCGTCTGCCCTCTTTCCCTTCCGTGCCGTCGGTGTCCGCCCATCTCGTCGCAGTGCCTATCCCCCACTCCGGTGGCGGCGACCCATTCCAAATGCGGCCTCGCGCCGCGCTCCCCTTGTTAATATAAAGCCTGCTGGTGCGGCGGTGTGAGACGGGGACCGGGTTCGTGAAAGGCGTGGTGAAGGCGGCGGCGTCAAAAGGGACCCTCAAAAGCCCTTATAAAGGCGCCCGTCCGTCTCGCTTCGCTCCCGGTTCCCCTGTGCCGTCTGCTGGTCGAAAAGCCAGCGCAGCGAGGAAGCGCGCGTCGTCGGGGATCCATCCGCAGGGTTCACGCACGCGCCGCGCTGTGGGGTTTGCCACGCTGATGCAACGGTGGGATCAAAACGACCTGACGTGCCTGTGAGGGTTGGATTACATGGTGGCGGCGATTTTAGCCCTCTCGCCCCTCTTGCCGAGAGCTCGGACCGGCGTGTCTCCGGCCCTTCCGTGGAACGCGCTAGGCTGCGTGGGCGCGGGAGCTCCGGCTCTCTCTACCGCCGGTCCTCGCTGGCCGGTTAGGTAGCAGCAGAAGCCGTCTCCAGCTCCAAACCCACTTCGGCTGGCGCCCAGCGATCAACTCAGAACTGGCACGGACCAGGGGAATCCGACTGTCTAATTAAAACAAAGCATTGCGATGGTCAGAGATGGATGTTGACGCAATGTGATTTCTGCCCAGTGCTCTGAATGTCAAAGTGAAGAGATTCAACCAAGCGCGGGTAAACGGCGGGAGTAACTATGACTCTCTTATGGGAAGTAGATACTAAGAGTGCGACCCCTCCACGTGGGCTCCCTGGATACTAGAAATAGGGGAGGTTTCCCGCCGCCCCTCTCGACTATTCCACAGTCTACTCTAGTAACTAAGTTGCACTCCCCCTGCGATTTGCAGGGCGCAGCACTGATTGACTTTGCTTTTTTCTTCCATCACAATTTCTGATGGAGGGAGGTGCTGCACCCACCACGCCACTTGTGGCTGGTGAGCGTTCTCCAACGTGTCCTCATTGTGGCCGCTCCTTCAAGAGCTTCACTGGGAGGAGAGGCCACGAGCGACGATGTCACCCAGAAGCGTATCATGCCGCAGAGGTTCAACGCCTACAAGCAGCCCCAAAGGCCCGGTGGACCTCCGAGGAGGTAGCCTTGATGGCTGCCTTTGAGAGGGACCATCATTTGGAGGCTGGCCTAAATGAGGCCATCAGGCGTGAGGTGCTTCCCCACCGCACGGTGGAGAGCATCATGGGTAAGAGGAAGAGGCCTACAGCGCTTCGGCCCCACGACCCTCTACCCAAAGGACTACTAGGTCTAGTGGACGACCAGTCCTGAACCCTGCTTCAACTCCTCCCACCTCTCTTGCCACCATCGACGAGGAGGTGGAGGAGCTTCCATCGGGCATGGTATCACCTCCGACCCCTGAGGACCCACTGGTCATCCTGGGCAAGATTGTCCAAGACCTTTCGGGCTCGCTGGGCGTCGAGGTTCCGAAGACCGCCGAGGAGGTTCACAACCTGATCGAGACATGGTGCCCCTGTCCCCCTGCGAACACCGGCCAGGGGAGGCCGGGCAGGTCCATCGCTCGGCTCCAGGAGAAAGAGGAGATCCTGGGAGTTCGCCCTCTTCCAGGAGGCGTGGAAGAGGGACCGAGGCCAGGCGGCGAATAGGGTGGCCGCCGGCATGGGTCCATCGCAGGCGCGAGAAGAGTGGCCAGAAGGGACGCTTGCGTTCTGGAAAGCACTCTTCCAGAGGCGAAGCCCGCAAGGGCCTAGCCCATCTACCACAGTCGTCCATCCGGGGCTCAGTCATAAGCTACTGGCCCCCATCACTGAGGTAGACATCGAGGCAGCACTGAGGGCTACCAAGGCTGGTACGGCACCGGGGCCGGATGGACGCAGGAAGGCGGACGTATTGGCTCTGGGGTCTGAACGTCTACGGTAGGCCTTCATCGCCTGCCTCTTGATGGGAGACCTGCTGCGCTCGTGGATGAAGGGCCGGACAGTGTTGATACCAAAGGTAGACGTACCGGAAAACCCATCTGACTTTAGACCGCTGACCATCACCCCCATCCTGACGAGGACCCTCCACCGGGTGTTGGCCAGACGTCTAGCAACCGAGGCTACCCTTCCAGCTGAACAGAAAGGATTCAAGAAGGAGGAGGGCTGTGCCGCCAACCTCATGCTGTTGGCGCACGCCATCCACCAGGCAAAGACCGGCCCTAGAAACCTCTACTTGGTTTTCTTGAACTTCAAGAAGGCCTTCAATTCAGTGGGTCACCCTGCCATCGAGGCGGCATGCCAACGGTGGGGGACCGGGGATCACTTCGCCTCCTACGTTGTCAAGATATACAGACATGCCTGCTCTCATATCGACGGCACCCCTGTTGGCTTGAGCAGGGGTGTCTTGCAAGGGGACCCTGTGTCTCCTGCCTTGTTTAATATGACGCTCGACTGGGCCCTCGCCGCCCTGCCCAAAGAAGTTGGAGTGGAGGTGGGGGGTGTGAGGCACCAATACCTCGCCTTCGCTGACGACGTGGTGCTGCTGGCTGCCACACCGATGGGCCTCAAAAAGGCAGTGGGAAGCCTGACGGCTGCCACTGCTGGATTGGGCCTTGAGGTTGGGGTGGCTAAATGCGCTACCCTTGGAATCAGGGCGGACGGAAAGAGGAGGACGTGGGTCCAGGAGAAAGTCAACGTCCAAGTGGATGGCCAGTCTATACGTGCACTCGGCCCTGGGCAGTTTTACCGCTACCTGGGGGTGAGAGTTGGGACCCTATGGGCAGATGGGCCATCCCAACTGCTTGCGAAGCTGAACATCGGACTGAGCCGGCTGCAGCGGAGCCCTGCGAAGCCGCAGCAGAAGCTTTGGGCGTTGATCAATGTGATCGTTCCGCAGCTGCTGTATCCCCTGCTTCACTCCAAGGCCAAGAAGGGCACTCTTAAGCGAGTGGACAGGGATACAAGGAGATTCGCCAGGCACGCCCTCCATATGCCTCATGATACACCCCTGGGGGTGTTTCATGCCGCTGTAGCGGACGGCGGTCTAGGTATTCCCTCCATGCTAACCCGCATCCCTCGCTTGAGGGAGGATTTGATGGAGCGCCTCTCGCTCTCCTCTGACCCTGCGGTCAGGGAGGTTGCGGCGGCTTCAGCAGCTGCTCCACCTGCCGGCGACAGCTCCTCCCGGCGGAGACAGGAACGAGAGCATTGGAGCGACTCCCTGTATAATGCAGTGGACACAAGAGGACTGAAGGGGATCGGGGACACGCCCATCTCCTCATCCTGGATTAGTGACGGTACGACCCTTATGAGGGGCGCCGCATCGAGTCGCTTGGGCATGTGCTGCAGCAGTGCCCGGCGGTGGCAGGGGTGAGGACCGCCAGACATAACAGGCTGTTGGATATGTACCTCACTGAACAAGGTATCAGGTTTTGAGGGGACCTGCCATCCCGACCCCGGCCGAGGTCCAGTACCCTGATATAGTGTGCTGGAGAGGGGATCGTTCGATGGTGATCGACGTTCAGGTGGTCGCAGATGCGGCCGTGGGCAGCCTGGACGCCAGTCACCATCTCAAAGTGGAGAAGTATAACATCCCTGCGATCCGTGACTATGTTGCCCGTATATCTGGAACACCCCCTGTTGTGTCAACCTTTACAGAGTCGTGGCGAGGCTCCGTGGCACTCCCCTCCCTCAACACGTGGGTCTCCCTGGGACTTCCCAAGTCTCGGGTAAAGCTCATGGTGGTGAAGACAATGGAGTGGGGGGTTGCCATATACAGGGACAACAGAAAGACGAGTGGTGCACGTGTGAAGGCCTGATGCCGCCCAAGTGTTGTGCGTGTGTGTGTGCTTGGGTGACGCCACCCCCAGGGACCTGAGTGATCGTGCCTAGGCCCTGGAAAAGGCCAATGAATGAGCGCCTTTATCGTCCCCGACTTTGTCCATGCAAAATTATGTAAAATTTCCTCCATTCTGTGACCGCAACACAGCATCAGCGATTAGATGATGAGGACCCATGCATCCTCTTTTTCTCTTGTACGTAAGTTTAATTTTATAATCTAGTTCGCACGGTGCTATGCTGTGGACCTTATATTTACACACTGCGCTGTGTAATATTATGTGCATACAAAATACTATGCTTATTTTGTTTGTTTTTTGAGGCATGTGGGCCGTTTTTCGTTAGTCTATTTTCTCCCTAATATAGATGTACTCGGAATTTGTTCTACCCGTGTATTGGACTGCTGACATATTGTAAGAGGTACAATAAAATGTTTCTTTCAGCCAAAACACTCAGGGTAATGGCAAAGGAGAGAGTAGTACCTGTTGTGATTAATTACAATTACGGGTGGTGACTGCGCTCACCACCCCTTCTTGTTCTACACGCGGGTGCTTGGAGCGTTACTCTCTTAAGGTATCCAAATGCCTCGTCATCTAATTAGTGACGCGCATGAATGGATTAACGAGATTCCCACTGTCCCTATCTACTACCTAGCGAACCCACAGGCAGGGGAACGGGCCTGTGTTTAACAGCGGGGAAAGAAGACTCTGTTGAGCTTGACTCTAGTCTGATTTTGTAGAGAGACATCAGAGGTGTAGCATAAGTGGGAGGTCGTCACGTCAGGGTCACTTGTGGCCCGTGCGGCCGTCAATGAAATACCATTACTCTGATCGTTTCTTTACTTACTCGGTGAGACGGAATCGGAGCTTCCCCACGCGGGATTGCCTCCTGTTTCTAGCCTAAAGCGGCGGAAGGGAGGGCCGGCGGCCTGTCGGTCCGACCGGGCGTTCGCGCCCGCCGCGATCCGCTCCGAGGACATTATCAGGTGGGGAGTTTGACTGGGGCGGTACATCTGTCAAATGATAACGCAGGTGTCCTAAGGCCAGCTCAGCGTGGACAGAAACCTCGCGTAGAACAAAAGGGCAAATGCTGGCTTGATCCTGATTTTCAGTACGAATACAGACTGCGAAAGCAGGGCCTATCGATCCTTTTAACTTTATGAGTTTTAAGCAAGAGGTGTCAGAAAAGTTACCACAGGGATAACTGGCTTGCGGCGGCCAAGCGTTCATAGCGACGTCGCTTTTTGATCCTTCGATGTCGGCTCTTCCTATCATTGTGAAGCAGAATTCACCAAGCGTTGGATTGTTCACCGATAAAAAGGGAACGTGAGCTGGGTTTAGACCGTCGCGGGACAGGCCGGGAGGCAAATTTTTACCTAAGAGAACCTCTTTTGCCAAGACTTTCAAAGGTGGTCTATCAGGTGGGGAATCGCTTCAGAAGTGCAAAAATACCCGATTCCGCGCGCTACGACAATTAGGGCGACCGCTAAAGTGGATTACCACATTCCTTAGGTAGATTCGATCACGGTCCCGATTCACCCGAGACAGGTTAGTTTTACCCTACTGTTGACAGTTATTGTCGTTGATACAGCAGTCCTGCTCAGTACGAGAGGAACGGCAGGTCCGGACATATTGTTCCGCTTTTGGTCGATCGGCCAGTGGAGCGAGGCTACGTCCGTGGGATTATGCCTGAAAGCCTCTAAGGCAGAATCCCGGCTGGATGACCAACGATACCGTGTACGGCTTGCATCGGGATGGTCACCATTGAGTTATATCGAGAGATTTGTTCTCCGCTCCTCCGCGGGCGGAGCCAGAATATGGACCCATGCAGAGGGAACTCGGGAGCGTCTCGACAAACAGGCTCGGGCATTCCCCTCCCTAGTAGAGAACACCCAGATGCTGATGTGCCGTACCGAATCGTTTGCAGACGACTTACGTACCGGTCAGGGTGTTGTGGGCGGCAGAGCAGCATCCTCACTGCGATCCGCTAAGACTTCTCCCTAACAAGGCTGGAGGTTTCGTCACGCACCCCGATGGCGAAATCCTCTGTCAATAATAAAGCCTTGATATTATTATCATTGTTGCTGCTCTCTCCAATGAGGCCGTAACTCTCCAATGAGAGTTACGCCGCGACGACACAGAAGACTGAAATTTTTACCCATTAGGTAGACGAAAAACAGTCCTGTGTTACGTTATAACCCAGAAGACTAAGCAACTGACTGTCCGGTGAAAGTTTTATTACCTCTTAGGTAGACGGAAAACGGTCCTGTGTCACGTTATAACATGGGCTTAAGTAAATTCACTGTCCTATGTCTACCCGGCCTTGATCGGTGAATGAAACTCGTGAAATGAAAAACTTGTTAGTTCCTAAGGAAATAAGGGCGTAACGAAAGCCTGCTGTCGTGGGTAAATCACAACCGTGGCGTCGAAAGTGCTCCCTTATGTCAAGAGACTTGTGGCCATGGTGTTGTCGCGCGGCCTTGTGCACCGCACTTGTCATTTGGTAAAATCATCACGCCGTATCGTCCCGCACTCTACCTCCTCTCGTAAGACGTGATTCCCCTTCTAGTAGTGCCTCACGCCCTTGACACGTAGGCAGTTTGTTCTTGTTGTCATGCTCTGCTCGCTCTCGTAGCTGGTGTGGAAGCGTCTCCTGCCGGGAGAGGAGGCGCGCCGCCCTTGTGCTGTGGTCATGTTAACAGGCCGTGGGGTCCCGCTCGTACGGCAAGCTTCCCCGCTGGCTGGGTTCTCACGCCCTTGAGGCACGGTCGGTGAGTAGTAGTAGTACCGTTCCTACGTCCCGCTAGCTCTCATGGCACGAGTGCAAGCTTCTGCTGCCGGGAGAGCCGCGCCGCCCTTGTGGTGTGGTTGGATTATCACGCCGTGTCGTCGTCCCGCGCCCTACCTCCGCTCGTGAGACGTGATTCTCCTTCTGGCGTTGCCTCACGCCCTTGACACGTGGTCGGTTTCTTGCCCCGCTCCGCTCTGCTCGCTCCCGTACCTGGTGTGGGAGCGTCTCCCGCCGGGAGAGGCGCGCCGCCCTTGTGCTGTGGTCATGTTAACAGGCCGTGGGGTACCGTAGCCTTCCCCCGCTCGTACGGCAAGCTTCCCCGCTGGCTGGGTTCTCACGCCCTTGAGGCATGATCGGTGAGTAGTAGTACTGTTCCTACGTCCCGCTAGCTCTCATGGCACGAGAGCAAACTTCTGCTGCCAGGAGAGCCGCGCCGCCCTTGTGGTGTGGTTGGATTATCACGCCTTGTCGTCCCGCGCTCTACCTCCTCTGGTGTTGCCTTACGCCCTTCACACGCAGTCGGTTTCTTGCCCCGCTCCGCTCTGCTCGCTCCCGTAGCTGGTGTGAAAGCGTCTCCTACCAAGAGAGAGAGACGCACCGCCCTTGTGCCGTGGGGTCCCGCGCTCTTCCTCCGCTCGCGCGTCAAGCTTCCCCGCCGTCTGAGTCCTCACCCCCTTGAGGTAGTAAGGTCGGTGAGTACCGAGTCTACGTCCCGCTCCAGTGCAAGACTCTCTGGCCAGGAGAGCTGCGCTGCCCTTTTGGTATGATTAGATTATCATGCCGTGTCGTCCCGCGCTCTCCGCTCTTGAGACGTGATTCCCGTTCTGGCGGGGTCTCACGCCCTTGACACATGGTCGGTTTCTTGCCCCGCTCCGCTCTGCTCGCTCCCGTACCTGGTGTGAGAGCGTCTCCCGCCGGGAGAGGCGTGCCGCCCTTGTGCTGTGGTCATGTTAACACGCCGTGGGGTCCCGTAGCCTTCCCCCGCTCGTACGGCAAGCTTCCCCGCTGGCTAGGTTCTCACGTCCTTGAGGCACGGTCGGTGAGTAGTAGTACTGTTCCTACGTCCCGCTAGCTCTCATGGCACGAGAGCAAACTTCTGCTGCTGGGAGAGCCGCGCCGCCATTGTGGTGTGGTTGGATTATCATGCCGTCTCGTCCCGAGCTCTACCTTCTCTCGTGAGACGTGATTCTGCTCTGGCGTTGCCTCACGCCCTTGACACGCAGTCGATTTCTTGCCACGGTTTGTTGCTCCGCTCCGCTCCCCCCGCTCCCCCACCTGGAGTGGAAGCGTCTCCTGCCGGGAGAGGCACACCGCTCTTGTGTCGTGGTTATGTTAACGCACCGTGGGGTCCTGCGCTCTCCCTCCGCTCGCGAGATATGAGTCCCCTTCCGGCGGGGCCTCACGCCCTTGACATGTGGTCGGTTTGTTGCTCCGCTCCGCTCCCCCCGCTCCCCTACCTGGAGTGGAAGCGTCTCCTGCCGGGAGAGGCACGCCGCCCTTGTACCGTGGTAATGTTAACGAGCCGTGGGGACCCGCGCTCTCCCTCCGCTCGCGAGACGAGATTCCCCTTCCGGCGGGGCCTCACGCCCTTCACACGCAGTCCGTTTATTGATCCGCCCTGCTCCCCCCGCTCCCCCACCTGGAGTGTAAGCCTCTCCTGCCGGGAGAGGCACGCCGCCCTTGTGTCGTGGTTATCTTAACGTGCCGTGGGGTCCCGCGCTCTCCCTCCGCTCGCGAGACGTGATTCCCCTTCCAACGGGGTCTCACGCCCTTGACACGTGGTGTGTCTGTTCCTCTGCTCTGCTCCCCCCCCCCGCTCCCCCACCTGGAGTGGAAGCGTCTCCTGCCAGGAGAGGGGCGCCGCCCTTGTGCCGTGGTTATGTTAACACGTCGTGGGGTCCCCTGCTCTCCCTCCGCTCGCTAGACGTGATTCCCCTTCTGGCGGGGCCTCACGCCCTTGACACGCGGTCGGTTTGTTGCTCCGCCCCGCTCCCCCACCTGGAGTGGAAGCGTCTCCTGCTGGGAGAGGCGCGCCGCCCCTGTGCCGTGGTTATGTTAACGCGCCGTGGGGTCCCGCTCTCTCCCTCGGCTCGCAAGACGTGATTCCCCTTCTGGCGGGGCCTCACGCCCTTGACACGTGGTCGGTCTGTTGCTCCGCTCCCCACGCTCCCCCACCTGGAGTGGAAGCGTCTCCTGCCGGGAGAGGTGCGCCGCCCTTGTGCCTTGGTTATGTTAACGCGCCGTGGGGTCCCGCGCTCTCCCTCCGCTCGCTAGACGTGATTCCCCTTCTGGCGGGGCCTCACGCCCTTGACATGTGGTCGGTTTGTTGCTCCGCTCCACTCCACCCGCTCCCCCACCTGGAGTGGAAGCGTCTCCTGCCGGGAGAGGCGCGCCACCCTTGTGGTCGGCCGCCACCCTCACGTCTCCTTCGGACCTCCAGTGCCCCCAGTACAACATTCTCTCTCTCTCTCTCTCTCTCTCTCTCTCTCTCTCTCTCTCTCTCTCTTCCCCTGGCGGGAGAGGCACGCCGCCCTTGTACAGGTGTGCTCACATTATTGTCATCATGATCAGGCCGCTGCCGGCCGTGGTGGCATTGCGCAGCCTTCCCCCCTACTCGCGACACAATTCCGCGCCAGCCGGGACCTCATGTACATACGTACGTACGGTCGGCCGCCTGGAACCTCCCTCCTTCACGTCCCCCACGCATCTAAAGTGCCCCCTATACAACATTCTCTCTCTCTCTCTCTCTCTCTCTCTCTCTCTCTCTCTCTCTCTCTCTCTCTCTCTCTCTCTCTCTCTCTCTTCCCCCCTTCGGAAGAGACACGCCGGCCTTGTACATGTGTGCTCACATTATTGTCATCATGATCAGGCCCCCGCCGGCAGTAGTGGCGTCTCGTGGCCTTCCCCCGCTCGTGACACATGATTCCGCGCCGGCCGGGACCTCACGCTATCGATGTATGTACGTACATACTGTCGGCCGCCAGGCACCTCCCTCCCTCACGTCCCCCTCGAACCTCCAGTTCCCCCATTACAACATTCTCTCTCTCTCTCTCTCTCTCTCTCTCTCTCTCTCTCTCTCTCTCTCTCTCTCTCTCTCTCTCTCTCTCTCTCTCTCTCTTTCCCCCGCCGGGAGAGTCACGCTGCCCTTGTACAGGTGTGCTCACATTATTGTCATCATAATCAGGCCGCTACCGGCCGTAGTGGCGTTTTGCGGCCTTTCCCCCGCTCGTGACACAATTCCGCGCCGGCCGGGACCTCACGCCCTCGATATACATACGTACGTAGGGTCGGCCGCCAGGCACCTCCCTCCCTAACGTCCCCCTCGGACCTCCAGTGCCCCCAGTACAACATTCTCTCTCTTTCTCTCTCTCTTCCCCCCGCCGGGAGAGGCACGCCGCCCTGGTACAGGTGTGCTCACATTATTCTCATCATGATCAGGCCACTGCCGGCCGTGGTGGCGGCGCGCGGCCTTCCCCCCGCTCGTGACACACGATTCCCCGCCGGCCGGGACCTCACGCCCTCGATGTATGTACGTACATACGGTCGGCCGCTAGGCACCTCCCTCCCTCACGTCCCCCCTCGGACCTCCAGTGACCCCAATACAACATTTTTTCTCTCTCTCTCTCTCTCTCTCTCTCTCTCTCTCTCTCTCTCTCTCTCTCTCTCTCTCTCTCTCTCTCTCTCTCTCTCTCTCTCTCTCTCGGTTTTAACGGTTTTTCCCACACCCTCGCATAATGCCTTTCTTGCTCGGAAGGTGTCTATGACTAAAGATGCTATCTATAAAATTATCAGATATAGAACATTTCTGATTTCATAATAAGAAATGTTGAAAAATGTACACCTAAATTTGAACTTGATTTATAATTCTGCGACAATTACCAAGAAAGATGCATTTTTTTTCATATAATCTTTTTATTTTGTCGCTGACACTTATTATCTTAATTCCATTAACATTACTACTACTACTACTACTAGTACTACTACTATTACTATTAGTACTACTATTAATATTACTACTACTACCAGTACTACTGGTATTACTAATACTACGACTACCACTACTACTATTACTATTAATATTGCTACTATTACTATTCCTGCTACTACTACCCTCACTATTACCCTCACGTCTCACGAGCGGAGGGAGAGCACGGGACCCCACGACCTGTTAACATAACCATGGCACAACGGCCGTGGGGTCCCGTGCTCTCCCTCCGCTCGTGAGACGTGATTCCCCTTCTGGCGGGGACTCACGCCCCTGAAACGTAGTCGGTTTGTTGCTCCGTTCCGCTCCCCCCCGCTCCTCCAGCTGGAGTGGAAGGGTCTCCTGCCGGGAGAGGCGCGCCGCCGTTGTGCCGTGGTTATGTTAACACGCCGTGAGGTCCCGCGCTCTCCCTCCGCTCGCGAGATGTGATTCCCCTTCTGGCGAGGCCTCACGCCCTTGACACGTGGTCGGTTTGTTGCTCCGCTCGGCATCTCCCGCTCCCCCACCTAGAGTGGTAGCGTCTCCTGCCCGGAAAGGCGCGCCGCCCTTGTGCCGTGGTTATGTTAACGCGCCGTGGGGTCCCGCCCTCTCCCTCCGCTCGCGAGACGTGATTCCCCTTCCGGCGGGGCCTCACGCACTTGACATATGGTCCATCTGTTACTCCGCTCCGCTCCCCCCGCTCCCCCACCTGGAGTGAAAACGTCTCTTGCCGGGAGAGGCGCGCCGCCCTTGTGCCGTGGTTATATTAACGCGCCGTGGGGTCCCGCGCTCTCCCTCCACTCGCTAGACGTGATTCCCCTTCTGGCGGGGCCTCACGCCCTTGACACGTGGTCGGTTTGTTGCTCCGCTCCGCTCCCACCGCTCCCGTAGCTGGTGTGCAAGCGTCTCCTGCCGGGAGAAGCGCGCCGTCCTTGTGCCGTGGTTATGTTAACGCGCCTTGGAGTCCCGCGCTCTCCCTCCGCTCGCGAGACGTGATTCCCCTTCCGGTGGGGCTTCACGCCCTTGACACATGGTCGGTTTGTTGCTCCGCTCCGCTCCCCCCCGCTCCCCCACCTGGATTGTAAGCGTCTCCTGCCGGAAGAGGCGCGCCGCCCTTGTGCCTTGGTTATGTTAACGCGCCGTGGGGTCCCGAGCTCTCCCTCCGTTCGTGATACGCGATTCCCCTTCTGGCGGGGCCTCACGCCCTTGACATGTGGTCGGTTTGTTGCTCCGCTCCGCTCCCCCCCCGCTTGAGTGGCAGCATCTCCTGCCAGGAGAGACGCGCCGCCGATGTGCTGTGGTTATGTTAACACGCCGTGGGGTACCGCACTCTCCCTTCGCTCGTGATACATGATTCCCTTTCTGGCGGGGCCTCACGCCCTTGACATGTGGTCAGTTACTTACCCCGCTCCGCTCTCATAGCTGGTGTGCAAGCGTCTCCTGCCGGGAGAGGCGCGCCACCTTTGTGCCGAGGTTATATTAATGCGCCGTGGGGTCCCGCGCTCTGCCTCCGCTCGTGAGAAGTGATTTCCCTTCTGGCGGGGCCTCACGCCCTTTACACATGGTATGTTTGTTACCCCGCTCTGCTCCCCCTGTTCCCGCAGCTGGTGTGGAAGCGTCTGCTGCCGGGAGAGGTGCGCCGCCGTTGTGCCGTGGTTATGTTAACATGCCCTGGGGTCCTGCGCTCTCCCTCCGCTCGTGAGACGCGATTCCCCTTCTGGCGAGGCCTCACGCCCTTGACACGTAGTCGGTTTGTTGCTCAGCTCCGCTTCCCCCGCTTGAGTGGGAGCGTCTCCTGCCGGGAGAGGCGCGCCGCCGTTGTGCCCTGGTTATGTTAACACGCCATGGGGTCCCGCGCTCTCCCTCCGCTCGTGAGAAGTGATTTCCCTTCTGGCCGGGCCTCACGCCCTTGACACCTGATCTGTTTGTTGCCCCGCTCCGCTCCCCGCGCTCCAGTAGCTGGTATGGAAGCGTGTTCTGCCAGGAGAGGCGCGCCGCCGTTGTGCCGTGGTTATGTTAACATGCCGTGGGGTCCCGTGCTCTCCCTCCGCTCGTGAGACGCAATTTCCCTTCTGGCAGGGCCTCATGCCCTTGACATGAGGTCGGTTTGCTGCTCTGCTCCGCTCCCCCGGCGCTCCCAGCTGGTGTGGAAGCTTCTCCCGCCGGGAGAGGCGCGCCGTCCTTGTGCCGTGGTTGTGTTAAAGTGCTGTGGGGTCCCGCGCTCTAACTCCCCTCGCGAGACGTGATTCCCCTTCTGGCGGGGCCTCACGCCCCGCCAGAAGTAGTAGTAATAGCAGTAGTAGTAGTAGTAGTAGTAGTAGTAGTAGTAGTAGTAGTAGTAAAGTAGTAATAGTTTTAGTAGTAGTAGTAGTAGTAGTAGTAGTATTGTAGTAGTAGTAGTACTAGTAGTACTATTAGTAGTAGTACTAGAAGTAGTAGTAGTAGTAGTTGTAGTAGCAGTAGTAGTTGTAGTAGTGGTAATAGTAGTAGTAGTAGTAGTAGAAGTAGTAGTAGTAGTAGTAGTAGTAGTAGTAGTAGTAGTTGTTGTAGTACCACTAGTAGTTCTAGTAGTGGTAATAGGAATAGTAGTAGTAGTAGTAGTAGCAATAGCAGTAGTAGTAGTAGCAGTAGTAGTAGTAGTAGTGACCGTTGATGAACAGAGAAAGGAAAGGAAGAAATTACTGTAAAACTTATATAAATAAAAAAAAATTATCTTCCTTGCCCGTTTTTTCCCACTTCCCTTTGCTTCTTAAAGATTTAACTGGGTGGGTCATATAGCAGACAGATTATTCTTTCCTCCACAGTAGTTTGTTTCTAGCCAGCCCTCTAAATAAAGCTTCTACAGTTTTTCAAAAAGAAATGAAGAATTACATCCTAACGCTGATTACTGAGCAGAGCGCAGAGTAGCCGCTGTTCCCCTTGACACCCTCCCTCTCTCTCTCTCTCTCTCTCTCTCTCTCTCTCTCTCTCTCTCTCTCTCTCTCTCTCTCTCTCTCTCTCTCTGAATGAAGAATAAGTAACAATAAGAATAAGGATTATAAAAGAAGAAATATAGCAATAAAAATAAAAATATGACTTAAAATTAAAATAATATATATAAAAAAGGAAAAAATTATTAAAAATATTACAACTTTCTTGGTAATTGTCGTAGAATTATAAATCAAGTGTCAATTCGGGTGTACATTTTCCATCATTCCTTATCATGAAATCAGAAATATCCTAAATCTGATAATTTTATAGATAGCATCTTCAGTCAGAGACACCTTCCGAGCAAAAAAGGCGTTATGCGAGGGTGTGAGAAAAACCGTTAACGCTCTCTTTCTCTCTCTCTCTCTCTCTCTCTCTCTCTCTCTCTCTCTCTCTCTCTCTCTCTCTCTCTCTCTCTCTCTCTCTCTCCTTAAATTTCTTATTCTTTGTATTTTTTTCTTTTTACATGCTTAATATAATAATAATAATAATAATAATAATAATAATAATAATAATAATAAAACTATCACTACTACTACTATTACTACTACTACTATTACTACTACTAGTAGTACTACTACTATACTACTACTACTACTACTACTACTACTACTACTACTACTACAACTACTACTGATTGTAGTAGTAGTAGTAGTAGCGGGAAATCATGTCTCCCGGCAGGAGACGCTTCCACTCCAGCTACGGGAGCGGGGGGAGCGGAGCGGGACACCAAACCGACCATGTGCCTAGGGCGTGAGGCCCCGCCAGAAGGAGAATCACGTCTCACGAGCGGAAGGAGAACGCGGGACGACACGGCGTGATAATCTAACCACACAACAAGGGAGGCGCGCCTCCTCCGTCGGGAGAGGCTTGCACTTAAGCGTAACGTAGGGGCGGTACTCACCGACCTTACCTCAAGGGCGTGAGGACCCAGCCGTCGGGGAATCTTGCCACACGAGCGGGGGAAGGCCGCGGGGCCCCACAGCCTGTAAATATAACCACAGCACAAGGGCTTCACGCCTCTCCCGGCAGGAGACGCTCCCACTCCAGCGGGGGTAGCGGAGCTGAGCAACAAACCGACCAAGTGTCAAGGGCGTGAGGCCCCGCCAGAAGGGGAATCACGTCTCACGAGCGGAGGGAGAGCATGGGACCCCACGGCGTGTTAACATAACCACGGCACAACGGCGGCGCGCCTCTCCCGGCAGGAGACGCTTCCACACCAGCTACGGGAGCGGGAGGAGCGGAGCGGGGCAATAAACCAACTAGGTGTCAAGGGCGTGAGGCCCCATCAGAAGAGGAATCACGTCTCACGGGAGACGTGATTCCCTTCCGGGAGAGGCGCGCCGCCGTTGTGCCCTGGTTATGTTAACACGCCGTGGGGTCACGCGCTCTCCCTCCGCTCGTGAGACGTGATTCCCCTTCTGGCGGGGCCTCACGCCCTTGACACGTGGTCTGTTAGTTGCCCTGCTCCGGTCCCCCCGCTCCCGTAGGTGGTGTGCAAGCGTCTCCTGCCGGGAGAGGCGCGCCGCCGTTGTGCCGTTGTTATGTTAACACGCCGTGGGGTCCCGTGCTCTCCCTCCGTTCGTGAGACGTGATTTCCCTTCTGGCGGGGCCTCACGCCCTTGACACATGGTCTGTTTGTTGCCCCGCTCCGCTCCCCCAGCTCCCGTAACTGGTGTGGAAGTGTCTCCTGCCGGGAGAGGCGCGCCACCGTTGTGCTGTGGTTATGTTAACACGCCGTGGGGTCCCGCGCTCTCCCTTCGCTCTTGAGACGTGATTCCCCTTCTGGCGGGGCCTCAAGCCCTTGACACGTGGTCGGTTAGTTGCACCGCTCCGCTCCCCCAACTCCCATAGCTGGTGTGCAAGCGTCTCCTGCCGGGAGAGGCGCGCCGCCGTTGTGCCGTGGTTATGTTAACACGCCATGGGGTCTTGCGCTCTCCCTCCGCTCGTGAGAAGTGATTCCCCTTCTGGCGGGGAGTCACGCCCTTGACACGTGGTGGGTTTGTTGCTCCGCTCCGTTGCCCCCCTCCCGTAGCTGGTGTGGAAGACTCTCCTGCCGGGAGAGGCGCGCCGCCCTTGTGCTGTGGCTATATTAACACCCCGTGGCGTTCCCCGGCCTTTCCCCGCTCGTGCGGCAGGCTTCCCCGCTGGCTGGGTCCTCACGCCTTTGAGGTAAGGTCGGTGAGTACCGCCTCCACCTCCCTCTGAAGTGCAAGCCTTTCCCTCCCCGTGAGAGCCGCGCCGCCCTTGTGGTGTGGTTAGATTATCATGCCGTGTCGTCCCTCGCTCTCCCTCCGCTTGTGGGGCGTGATTCCTATTCTGGCGGCGCCTCATGCCCTTGATATGTGGTCGGTTTGTTGCCCCGCTCTGCACCCCCGACTCCAGTAGCTGGTGTGGAAGCGTCTCCTGCCGGGAGAGGCGTGAAGCCCTTGTGCTGTGGTTATATTTACAGGCTGTGGGGCCCCGCGGCCTTCCCCCGCTCGTGTGGCAAGATTCCCCGACGGATGGGTCCTCACGCCCTTGAGGTAAGGTCGGTGAGTACCGTCCCTCCGTCACGCTTAAGTGCAAGCCTCTCCCGACGGAGGAGGCGCGCCTCCCTTGTTGTGTGGTTACATTATCACGCCGTGTCGTCCTGCGTTCTCCTTCCGCTCGTGTTAAAATTTATATATAATATAAAAATAATAATAAAAAAAAAATATAATAATAATATGCCTTCAAATGAAAATAATATATATTATATATTATTTTCATTTGAAGGCATATTATTTTTTTTATTTTTATTGCTATATTTCTTTTGTAATCCTTATTCTTATTGTTACTTATTCTTCATTCAGAGAGAGAGAGAGAGAGAGAGAGAGAGAGAGAGAGAGAGAGAGAGAGAGAGAGAGAGAGAGAGAGTGTCATTGGGGACAGCGGCTACTCTGCGCTCTGCTCAGTAATCAGCGTTAGGATGTAATTCTACTACTACTACTACTACTACTACTACTATTACTGCTATTGGTACTACTACTACTACTACTACTAATACTAATACTACTGCTACTACTACTACTACTACTATTACTATTACCACTACTACAACTACTACTGCTACTACAACAACAACAACAACAACTACTACTACTACTACTACTACTACTACTACTACTACTATTACCACTAGTACAACTACTACTGCTACTACAACAACAACAACAACTACTACTACTACTACTACTACTACTACTACTACTACTACTACTACTACTACTACAATTACTACTACTACTACTACTAAAACTAATACTATTTTTGTTATTACAACTACTACTACTACTACTACTACTACTACTTCTGGCGGAGCGTGAGGCCCCGCCAGAAGGGGAATCACGTCTTGCGAGCGGAGTTAGAGCGCGGGACCCCACGGCGCTTTAACACAACCACGGCACAAGGACGGCGCGCCTCTCCCGGCAGGAGACGCTTCCACCGCAGCTGGGGGCGCCGGGGGAGCGGAGCGGATCAGCAAACCGACCACGTGTCAAGGGCGTGAGGCCCCGCCAGAAGGGAAATCGCGTCTCACGAGCGGAGGGAGAGCGTGGGACCCCACGGCGTGTTAACATAACCACGGCACAACGGCGACGCGCCTCTCCCGGCAAGAGACGCTTCCACACCAGCTACGTGAGCGGGGGGAGCGGAGCGGGGCAACAGACCACGTGTCAAGGGCGTGAGGCCCCGCCAGAAGGGAAATCACGTCTCACGAGCGGAGGGAGAGCGCGGGACCACACGGCGTATTAACATAACCACGGCACAACGGCGACGCCCCTCTCCCGGCAGGAGACGCTTCCACACTAGCTACAGGAGCGGGGGGAGCGGAGCAGGGCAAGTAACCGACCACGTGTCAAGGGCGTGAGGCCCCGCCAGAAGGGGAATCATGTATCACGAGCGGAGGGAGAGCGCGGGATCCCACGGCGTGTTAACATAACCACGGCACAACGGCGGTGCGCCTCTCCCGGCAGGAGACGCTTCCACTCAAGCGAAGGAGCGGGGGGAGTGGAGCGGAGCAACAAAACGACCACGCGTGAAGGGCGTGAGGCCCCGCCAGAAGGGAAATTGCGTCTCACGAGCGGAGGGAGAGTGCGGGACCCCACGGCGTGTTAACATAACCACTGCACAACGGCGGCGCGCCTGTCTTTTAATTGTAGAGAGAAACAGATCAACATTACGAAAAAAAACAAGTATTTTCACTTTTTTTTTTTTTATATTAATAAGTACCAAAGCGCCAAAATGCATTTGAAGCATTATTTAAATGAAAACGAAGTAGAATTGCCTGAAAAGTCCCTCGAGGTTTTTTTTTTTTTTATTGTGTTAGGCACCATAACGCTAAGGATGCATGGAAAGCTTTAACAAAATATTAAGAGAAACGCGTCTTTTATGTGTGTTTTAAGTTTCCATACCAAGCTCTCAAACGCAGGCAAAACACACTTTACAGACAAACGGAATAACATTACCAAATTCCTGGATTTTAAGTGTTTTGAACTTCTTACGTAGAAAATGTATGCATAGAACCCAGTATAGGAAACAAACCGATATTATAAGAAACATGTATTATAAGTGTTTCTTAGCTTCTCAGGTACAAACGCGTGTATATCACTTAAAAGTAAAAAAAAAAAAAAAAAAAAAAAAAAAATTACCAAAAACGACTTTTGACGTTTTGGTACTTAACAATATTGTTAGGTCCAAAAACGCCAAAATGCTTTTAAGTTGCCTGATATGGGGAAACGAAATGACATTAAGAGAAGCGTGAATCATGATTCATTTAAACTTCATAGGTACCAAAACTCTAAAACGCATGAATAGTTTTTTTTTTTTTTTTTTTTTTTTATGGAAAAACGGAATAACATTAACGAAAACGAGTGTATTGATTGCTTGTCACATTGTTAAGTACCAAACCCCCAAAGCAAAGCGCTTCATATGGCGAAAGGAAACGACATTACTAGAAACGTGCCTTGTCAGATTTTTGTTTTTTTCAGCGTTTTAGGCACAAAACGTAAAAACGCATTGAAATCTTTTTTTTTTTTTTTTTTTTTTTTTTAATACAAAACTACATTACTAAAAACATGTCTTTTGAGTGCTTTTGAGCTTCTTACGTACCAAAACGCTTTATGAAGAAACAGAATAACAGTAAAAAATGTATTTCGAGTATTTATTTATGTATTTATTTTATTTTTTTTAGCATAAACAGGATAATATGCACGTAAAGTTCCCTACATGGTGAAACAAAATTATTTTACCAGAAAAGTGTATGCTAAGTATTTTTAAATTTTTGTCTACCAAAACGCTAAAACGCGTGAAACTCACTCTATATGGAAAAATAACTAAATAAGAAAAAAAAAAAAAAAAACGTGTTAGTGTTTTTCACAGTGTTAGCCTCCAAAATGCCAAAATATATGGAAATCACTTTATATTGTGAAACTAGGAGAATATGCCATAACCTTGCCTTTTCATTGTTTGCATATATTTCGACGTTTGTCTAACTACAACAAACCTCAAACACTCCAAACAAACATTTTCCTGATATTATTCATATTTTACTTAAAGGATGTTTTGCATGTTTTTTTTTCGCGTTTTGGTACGTGAGAAGCTCAAAACACACAAAAGACACGTTTTTATTAATGTTTTGTATTCTAATAAAAGGGTGCTTTCCATGATTTTTTTTGCGTTTTCATTTCTCGCGCGCTCAAAAACACTCAATAGACACGTTTCTGGTAATATCATTTCGTTTCCCCATATAGAGAGCTTTGCATGCATTTTGGCGTTTTGGTACTTAATAATGTGAAAAAACACAAACGATTTTGGTGATGTTATTTTTTCCATATAAAGTGTTCCATTATATAGTGCTCTTTACGCGTTATTGCGTTTCGGTAACTTAGAAATTCAGAAACACTCATTATACACGTTTTTCAGAATGTCTTTTCGTGGAGTGGAGTAGAGTGGTTTGTATGCATTTTGGTGTCTCGGCACCTAACGAACTGAAACAACATTTCAGTTCGTGTTACCAGCATTCAGTGTTACCAGCATTGTTTTTTTTTTTTTTTTTTTTTTTTTTCAAATAACTTGTTTTGTATGCATTTTGGCGTTTTGGTAACTAATAAGACACGCTTTTAGTAATGTTCTTGTTTTAGTGTTATGGTACCTAAGAAGCTAACAAATACTCATTATATACGTTTCTGTTAATATCGTTTCGTTTCTCGATATAGGGTATATTGCATGCATTTTGGCGTTTTTCTACTTAAGAAATTAAATAACACTCAAAATCCACGCTTTTGGTAGTGTTATTCCGTGAGTCCATAATGGGTGTTTTACACGCGTTTGAACGTTTTGATATGGAAGAAGCTTTAAAACACACAAAAGATACGGTATTTTTAATGTTGATTTCTGTTCCCATAAGCTTTCCATGCTTCTTGGAATTTTGGTACCTAACACGCTCAAAAGCACTCAACACTCACCCAACAAAACTCATGTGTCTGGTAACGGCATTTCGTTTCACCGTATAGAGTCCTTTATATGCATTTTAACACTCATAATACACGTTTCTTGTAATGTCTTTTCGTTTCCCCATATACGGTACTGTGCATACTTTTTTGTGTGTTTTTGTGCGTAATAAGCTTTAAAACATTCAACATATTTGTTTTTGGTAATGTTATTATGTTTCTACATAAAGGGTGTTTTTACATGCGTTTTAGCGTTTTCGTATGAAAGAAGGTGAAAACATTCAAAACACACATTTTTGGAAATGTTGTTTTCTATTTGTATACAGGGTTCTTTCCATATTTTTTAGCTTTTTTGTGTGTAACCTGTAGAAAAAAAAAATGAAAGACTTTTCCCGTATGTTGTTTAGTTTTCCCATGAAAAGGGCTAACAATGTGATTGTATACCTATCAATGTTAAAATATTCAAATTATACGTTTGGGAACGCTGTTGTTTCTTCGTATAGTGTGGTATTAACGCGTTTTCGCATTTGCCACCAAAAAAGCTCAAAATCAGTCATAATACATTTTTCTCAAAACGTCATTTTGTTTCCCAATATAAGGTACAACTCATGCATTTCGGTGTTTTTCTACGTAAGCAGCTCAAAAACACTCGAAACTAGTTATTATTGTAATGTTATTATGTTTCTCCATAAAAGTGTGTTTTGGAAGCGTTTCAACGTTTTGGTAAGTATGACGTTTAAAACACTCAAATGATGTTTGTCGTTATATTGTTTTGTAATCACATATAGGGTGATTTCCATCCTATTTAGCGTTTTAGAGTCAAACATACTCAAAAGACACGGTTCTGGTAATGTCGTTTTCCTTCCCTTTATAGGAGACATTGCATGCATTTTGGTGTTTTGATACCTAACAATGTCAAAAACACTCTAAATACATGTTTTTGGTAAGGTTGTTCTGTTTCTCCATATAGAGTTCTATTCATGCGTTTATAATTTTGATACCTAAGAAGCCCAAAAAATATTAATAATATTCGTTTCTCGTGATGTCTTTTCGTTGCCTCAGATAGTGTAGTTTCCTTTTTCTAGGTAACAAGCTCAAAAATACTTAAAATACTTGTTCTTGGTTATTTTAAGATGCTTTGTTACTATTTTTTTTTCATTCTAAAGAAAGTGAAATACCGTCAAATACACTTTTTTTTTTTTTGTAATATTATTCTAGTTTTCTATATAAAGTGCTATTTATGGGATTTAGCGGTTTGGTACCTAAGAAGCTCAAAAACTCATAATACACATCTCTAGTAATGTCCTTTCGTTTTTCCATATGAAGTATTTCGTATGTATTTTGTCGTTTTTTATACGAAATAAGCTTAAAGACTTATACAATACTTGTTTTCGATAATGATACCCTTTTTATCCCTAAATTGTGTTTTGAATCCGTTTTGGCGTTTCAGTGTACAAAAACTCTCAAAGAATGTGTTTTTCGTAATGTTTTGTTTTCCCATATAACGTGCTTTCCAAGATTTTTAGCATTTTTGGTGCCAATCATGCTCAAAAATAGTCAAACATACGTTATTTGTAATATCGTTTCGTTTTTTCATGTAACAGTGAAAGTGAAAAACACTTAGATTAGACGTTTTTGGTATTGTTGTTCTGTTTCTCCATATGTAGTGATATTAACACGTTTTTGTGTTTTGGTAGAAAAAACCTCAAAGATACTCATAATGCACATTTCTCGTAATGTCTTTTCGTTTCCCATTATAAGGTACTTTGAATGCAGTTTAAAGTTTGTTTTACGTAACAAGGTTAAAAACACTGTAAAATAGTCGTCTTTGTTAATGATTTTCTGCTTTTTTTCCATAAAGTTTATTTCCAATGCTTTTTAGGGTGTTAGTATGTAATAAGTTCAAAAAAAATACTTCAAATTCACGTTTCTCTTAATGCTGTTTTAAGTAACTCAAAACACTAAAAACATGTTTTTCGTATGGTTGTTATGTTTCTCCATATAGAGTGGTATTCTTGCGTTCTAGCATTTTGGTGCCTAAAAAAATTCAAAAACACTCGTAATATATGTCTTTTGTAATGTCCTTTCGTTTCCCCATGTAGGATACTTTGCATGCATTTTGGCGCTTTTGTACGCAACAAGCTCAAAACATTCAAAATACTTGTTTGGCTAATGTTATTCTGTTCCTACATTAATGTTTTTTTTACATCCATTTTAGTGTTTTGGTAAAAAGCTAAAGAAAAACACTGAAAAGTCTCCTTTTTAGTGATGTTTTATTTTCTAATATAGTGGGTTTTTTTTTTTCCATACTAAAATTTTTAGCGTTTTGGTTGCTAATACGTCATAAACACAGAAAATAAACATTTTTGGAAGTCATTTCATTTTCCCATATAGGGTGCTTTGCATAAATGAAGGAGTTTTGATACCTTTGAATGTGAAATACACTTAAAATACACGTTTTTGGTTTTTGTTGTTATGTATCTCAATATAGAGTACTCTCCATTGTGTTTTAGCGGATTTGGTATGTAAGAAGTAAAAAAAAAAAAAAAACGTTTCTCGTAATCAAATTTAGTTCCCTAATACAAGATACCAAGCATTTTGGCGTTATTGTGTGCAACAAGCTAAAAACAATAAAGAAAAAAACACATTTTTGGTAGTTTTGTTCCTCAATAAAGGGTGTTTTTAGCACGTAAGAAGCTGAAAAAAAAACTCAAAAGATTTTTTTTTTTTTTTTTTTGTTTTTTAGTTTTCCATACCCATATAGGGTGCTTTCCATGCTTTCTTTGCGTTTCGCTGCCTAACATCCACAACAAGCCTTTAGTTTATGTGAAAGTAACCCTATATGAGGTAGGGAGTTTTAGCACGTAACAAGCTCAAAAACACTCAAACTTTTTATTTTTTTTTGTAATATTACTGTTTCTTTACAATTAAATCATGTGGTTTAACTTTTTCGTACGTACGAATGTTACAAAACATTGAAAGAACATGGTTTTTGTAATGTTGTTTTGTATATCCATATGAGGTGATTTCCATGTTTCTTAAAGGTTTGGTGCTTAACACACTTATAAACATTGAAAGATCCTTTCTAGAAATGTTTATTTTACCGATATAGGGAGCTTTGCATGCTTTATAGTTTTATGGTATTTTAACACTAAAAAATCACGTTTTTTTTTATTTTATTGTTTTTTTTTTCTCAATATAGAGTGATATCATACATTTTAGCGTTTTGGTACCTAATAAGCTCAAAAGCACTCATAATACACGTCTCTTTTAATGTCTTTTGTTATTGGTTATTCTCTATGCTTTTTTTTTTTTTTTTTGCTTATTTGTCTAAGAAGCTGAAAAAATTACTCAAAATATTTGTTTTAGGTATCATTATCTTTCTCTTTAAAGGGTGTTTTGCATGTTTTCAAGAGAGTTGTTACGTAATAAGCCCAAAAACACTGAAAAGACTCTTTTTCTGTAATGTTATTTTGTTTTCTCATATACGGTTTTTTTCTTTGCTTTTTAGCATTTTAGTACCTAACACGCTCATAAACATAAAAAAAAAAGTTTCTGGAAATCCAGTTTCTTGCCCACCTAGGATTCTTCGCATATACTTTAGCGTTATTTACCTAAAATTGTAAAATACAGTAATAATACACGTTTTTGGTAATGTCATTATGTTTCTCCATATAGATTGTTATTCATGCCTTTTAGCATTTTAGTATCTAAAAAGCTAAAATCACTCATAATACATGTCTCTCGTAATGTCTTTTCGTTTCCGCATTTTTGCTTTCCTGTTATAACCTAAAAATATCTAAAAATACCGGTTCTTCGTAATGCTATTGTTTTTCTCCTTGACTGGAATTTTGCATACTTTTTAGCATTTTGTTGCGTAAAAAAATGAAAAACTCTTGAAAAGACACGTTTTTGGTAATGTTTTCCTTTCTATTACAGGGTGTTTTCTTTGGTTTTAAGCATTTTCGTGCCTAACATGGACATAAACACTAAAAAAATATACGTTTCATGTAATGTCTTTTCTCATATAAGCGGCTTTGCGTGCATTTTGGCGTTTAGATACCTAACAACATATAATACTCTTAAATTACACGTTTTTGATAAGGTGGCTCCATATAGAGTGATATTAACGCGTTCTTGCATTTTGGGACTAAAAATGCTTAAACAGACTCATAATAAACATTTCTTTTTGTTTTTCAATATAGAGTGATATTGAAGCGTTTTTGTGCTTTGGTACCTAAGAAGCTTATAAACACTCATTATGCACATCTCCCACAATGTCTTCGTTTCCCCATATAGAGTGCTTTGCTGTTTTAGTACCTAACAAGGTCAAACACACTTATATACACGTTTTTTGGGGAACATTTTTCTGCTTCTCAAGATCACCTGCTTTGCATGCATTTTGGCATTTTGTTACTTAACAAGGTGAAAAATACCCAAAACGCAAGATCTTGGTAATTTTCTGTTTCTCCGTATATATATATATATATATATATATATATATATATATATATATATATATATATATATATATATATATATATATATATATATATATATATATATATATATATATATATTTTTTTTATGCGTTTTAGTGTTTTGGTACCAAAGAAACTCAGAAACGCGTTAATATCACTCTATATGGAGCCACCTTATCAAAAACGTGTAATTTAAGAGTATTATATGTTGTTAGGTATCTAAACGCCAAAATGCACGCAAAGCCGCTTATATGAGAAAAGACATTACATGAAACGTATATTTTTTTAGTGTTTATGTCCATGTTAGGCACGAAAATGCTTAAAACCAAAGAAAACACCCTGTAATAGAAAGGAAAACATTACCAAAAACGTGTCTTTTCAAGAGTTTTTCATTTTTTTACGCAACAAAATGCTAAAAAGTATGCAAAATTCCAGTCAAGGAGAAAAACAATAGCATTACGAAGAACCGGTATTTTTAGATATTTTTAGGTTATAACAGGAAAGCAAAAATGCGGAAACGAAAAGACATTACGAGAGACATGTATTATGAGTGATTTTAGCTTTTTAGATACTAAAATGCTAAAAGGCATGAATAACAATCTATATGGAGAAACATAATGACATTACCAAAAACGTGTATTATTACTGTATTTTACAATTTTAGGTAAATAACGCTAAAGTATATGCGAAGAATCCTAGGTGGGCAAGAAACTGGATTTCCAGAAACTTTTTTTTTTATGTTTATGAGCGTGTTAGGTACTAAAATGCTAAAAAGCAAAGAAAAAAACCGTATATGAGAAAACAAAATAACATTACAGAAAAAGAGTCTTTTCAGTGTTTTTGGGCTTATTACGTAACAACTCTCTTGAAAACATGCAAAACACCCTTTAAAGAGAAAGATAATGATACCTAAAACAAATATTTTGAGTAATTTTTTCAGCTTCTTAGACAAATAAGCAAAAAAAAAAAAAAAAGCATAGAGAATAACCAATAACAAAAGACATTAAAAGAGACGTGTATTATGAGTGCTTTTGAGCTTATTAGGTACCAAAACGCTAAAATGTATGATATCACTCTATATTGAGAAAAAAAAACAATAAAATAAAAAAAAAAAACGTGATTTTTTAGTGTTAAAATACCATAAAACTATAAAGCATGCAAAGCTCCCTATATCGGTAAAATAAACATTTCTAGAAAGGATCTTTCAATGTTTATAAGTGTGTTAAGCACCAAACCTTTAAGAAACATGGAAATCACCTCATATGGATATACAAAACAACATTACAAAAACCATGTTCTTTCAATGTTTTGTAACATTCGTACGTACGAAAAAGTTAAACCACATGATTTAATTGTAAAGAAACAGTAATATTACAAAAAAAAATAAAAAGTTTGAGTGTTTTTGAGCTTGTTACGTGCTAAAACTCCCTACCTCATATAGGGTTACTTTCACATAAACTAAAGGCTTGTTGTGGATGTTAGGCAGCGAAACGCAAAGAAAGCATGGAAAGCACCCTATATGGGTATGGAAAACTAAAAAAAAAAAAAAAAAAAAAAAAATCTTTTGAGTTTTTTTTCAGCTTCTTACGTGCTAAAAACACCCTTTATTGAGGAACAAAACTAACAAAAATGTGTTTTTTTTCTTTATTGTTTTTAGCTTGTTGCACACAATAACGCCAAAATGCTTGGTATCTTGTATTAGGAAACTAAATTTGATTACGAGAAACTTTTTTTTTTTTTTTACTTCTTACATACCAAATCCGCTAAAACCCAATGGAGAGTACTCTATATTGAGATACATAACAACAAAAACCAAAAACGTGTATTTTAAGTGTATTTCACATTCAAAGGTATCAAAACTCCTTCATTTATGCAAAGCACCCTATATGGGAAAATGAAATGACTTCCAAAAATGTTTATTTTCTGTGTTTATGACGTATTAGCAACCAAAACGCTAAAAATTTTAGTATGGAAAAAAAAAAAAACCCACTATATTAGAAAATAAAACATCACAAAAAAGGAGACTTTTCAGTGTTTTTCTTTAGCTTTTTACCAAAACACTAAAATGGATGTAAAAAAACATTAATGTAGAAACAGAATAACATTAGCCAAACAAGTATTTTGAATGTTTTGAGCTTGTTGCGTACAAAAGCGCCAAAATGCATGCAAAGTATCCTACATGGGGAAACGAAAGGACATTACAAAAGACATATATTACGAGTGTTTTTGAATTTTTTTAGGCACCAAAATGCTAGAACGCAAGAATACCACTCTATATGGAGAAACATAACAACCATACGAAAAACATGTTTTTAGTGTTTTGAGTTACTTAAAACAGCATTAAGAGAAACGTGAATTTGAAGTATTTTTTTTGAACTTATTACATACTAACACCCTAAAAAGCATTGGAAATAAACTTTATGGAAAAAAAGCAGAAAATCATTAACAAAGACGACTATTTTACAGTGTTTTTAACCTTGTTACGTAAAACAAACTTTAAACTGCATTCAAAGTACCTTATAATGGGAAACGAAAAGACATTACGAGAAATGTGCATTATGAGTATCTTTGAGGTTTTTTCTACCAAAACACAAAAACGTGTTAATATCACTACATATGGAGAAACAGAACAACAATACCAAAAACGTGTAATCTAAGTGTTTTTCACTTTCACTTTCATATTAAGCCCGTTATATGAAAAAACGAAACGATATTACAAATAACGTATGTTTGACTATTTTTGAGCATGATTGGCACCAAAAATGCTAAAAATCTTGGAAAGCACGTTATATGGGAAAACAAAACATTACGAAAAACACATTCTTTGAGAGTTTTTGTACACTGAAACTACACTATCTGGGGCAACGAAAAGACATCACGAGAAACGAATATTATTAATATTTTTTGGGCTTCTTAGGTATCAAAATTATAAACGCATGAATAGAACTCTATATGGAGAAACAGAACAACCTTACCAAAAACATGTATTTAGAGTGTTTTTGACATTGTTAGGTATCAAAACACCAAAATGCATGCAATGTCTCCTATAAAGGGAAGGAAAACGACATTACCAGAACCGTGTCTTTTGAGTATGTTTGACTCTAAAACGCTAAATAGGATGGAAATCACCCTATATGTGATTACAAAACAATATAACGACAAACATCATTTGAGTGTTTTAAACGTCATACTTACCAAAACGTTGAAACGCTTCCAAAACACACTTTTATGGAGAAACATAATAACATTACAATAATAACTAGTTTCGAGTGTTTTTGAGCTGCTTACGTAGAAAAACACCGAAATGCATGAGTTGTACCTTATATTGGGAAACAAAATGACGTTTTGAGAAAAATGTATTATGACTGATTTTGAGCTTTTTTGGTGGCAAATGCGAAAACGCGTTAATACCACACTATACGAAGAAACAACAGCGTTCCCAAACGTATAATTTGAATATTTTAACATTGATAGGTATACAATCACATTGTTAGCCCTTTTCATGGGAAAACTAAACAACATACGGGAAAAGTCTTTCATTTTTTTTTTCTACAGGTTACACACAAAAAAGCTAAAAAATATGGAAAGAACCCTGTATACAAATAGAAAACAACATTTCCAAAAATGTGTGTTTTGAATGTTTTCACCTTCTTTCATACGAAAACGCTAAAACGCATGTAAAAACACCCTTTATGTAGAAACATAATAACATTACCAAAAACAAATATGTTGAATGTTTTAAAGCTTATTACGCACAAAAACACACAAAAAAGTATGCACAGTACCGTATATGGGGAAACGAAAAGACATTACAAGAAACGTGTATTATGAGTGTTAAAATGCATATAAAGGACTCTATACGGTGAAACGAAATGCCGTTACCAGACACATGAGTTTTGTTGGGTGAGTGTTGAGTGCTTTTGAGCGTGTTAGGTACCAAAATTCCAAGAAGCATGGAAAGCTTATGGGAACAGAAATCAACATTAAAAATACCGTATCTTTTGTGTGTTTTAAAGCTTCTTCCATATCAAAACGTTCAAACGCGTGTAAAACACCCATTATGGACTCACGGAATAACACTACCAAAAGCGTGGATTTTGAGTGTTATTTAATTTCTTAAGTAGAAAAACGCCAAAATGCATGCAATATACCCTATATCGAGAAACGAAACGATATTAACAGAAACGTATATAATGAGTATTTGTTAGCTTCTTAGGTACCATAACACTAAAACAAGAACATTACTAAAAGCGTGTCTTATTAGTTACCAAAACGCCAAAATGCATACAAAACAAGTTATTTGAAAAAAAAAAAAAAAAAAAAAAAAAAAAACAATGCTGGTAACACTGAATGCTGGTAACACGAACTGAAATGTTGTTTCAGTTCGTTAGGTGCCGAGACACCAAAATGCATACAAACCACTCTACTCCACTCCACGAAAAGACATTCTGAAAAACGTGTATAATGAGTGTTTCTGAATTTCTAAGTTACCGAAACGCAATAACGCGTAAAGAGCACTATATAATGGAACACTTTATATGGAAAAAATAACATCACCAAAATCGTTTGTGTTTTTTCACATTATTAAGTACCAAAACGCCAAAATGTATGCAAAGCTCTCTATATGGGGAAACGAAATGATATTACCAGAAACGTGTCTATTGAGTGTTTTTGAGCGCGCGAGAAATGAAAACGCAAAAAAATCATGGAAAGCACCCTTTTATTAGAATACAAAACATTAATAAAAACGTGTCTTTTGTGTGTTTTGAGCTTCTCACGTACCAAAACGCGAAAAAAAAAACATGCAAAACATCCTTTAAGTAAAATATGAATAATATCAGGAAAATGTTTGTTTGGAGTGTTTGAGGTTTGTTGTAGTTAGACAAACGTCGAAATATATGCAAACAATGAAAAGGCAAGGTTATGGCATATTCTCCTAGTTTCACAATATAAAGTGATTTCCATATATTTTGGCATTTTGGAGGCTAACACTGTGAAAAACACTAACACGTTTTTTTTTTTTTTTTTCTTATTTAGTTCTTTTTCCATATAGAGTGAGTTTCACGCGTTTTAGCGTTTTGGTAGACAAAAATTTAAAAATACTTAGCATACACTTTTCTGGTAAAATAATTTTGTTTCACCATGTAGGGAACTTTACGTGCATATTATCCTGTTTATGCACCTAACAAGCTAAAAAAAAATAAAATAAATACATAAATAAATACTCGAAATACATTTTTTACTGTTATTCTGTTTCTTCATAAAGCGTTTTGGTACGTAAGAAGCTCAAAAGCACTCAAAAGACATGTTTTTAGTAATGTAGTTTTGTATTAAAAAAAAAAAAAAAAAAAGATTTCAATGCGTTTTTACGTTTTGTGCCTAAAACGCTGAAAAAAAAAAAATCTGACAAGGCACGTTTCTAGTAATGTCGTTTCCTTTCGCCATATGAAGCGCTTTGCTTTGGGGGTTTGGTACTTAACAATGTGACAAGCAATCAATACACTCGTTTTCGTTAATGTTATTCCGTTTTTCCATAAAAAAAAAAAAAAAAAAACTATTCATGCGTTTTAGAGTTTTGGTACCTATGAAGTTTAAATGAATCATGATTCACGCTTCTCTTAATGTCATTTCGTTTCCCCATATCAGGCAACTTAAAAGCATTTTGGCGTTTTTGGACCTAACAATATTGTTAAGTACCAAAACGTCAAAAGTCGTTTTTGGTAATTTTTTTTTTTTTTTTTTTTTACTTTTAAGTGATATACACGCGTTTGTACCTGAGAAGCTAAGAAACACTTATAATACATGTTTCTTATAATATCGGTTTGTTTCCTATACTGGGTTCTATGCATACATTTTCTACGTAAGAAGTTCAAAACACTGAAAATCCAGGAATTTGGGTAATGTTATTCCGTTTGTCTGTAAAGTGTGTTTTGCCTGCGTTTGAGAGCTTGGTATGGAAACTTAAAACACACATAAAAGACGCGTTTCTCTTAATATTTTGTTAAAGCTTTCCATGCATCCTTAGCGTTATGGTGCCTAACACAATAAAAAAAAAAAAAAACTCGAGGGACTTTTCAGGCAATTCTACTTCGTTTTCATTTAAATAATGCTTCAAATGCATTTTGGCGCTTTGGTACTTATTAATATATAAAAAAAAAAGTGAAAATACTTGTTTTTTTCGTAATGTTGATCTGTTTCTCTCTACAATTAAAAGACAGGCGCGCCGCCGTTCTGCCGTGGTTATGTTAACACGCCGTGGGGTCCCGCACTCTCCCTCCGCTCGTGAGACGCAATTTCCCTTCTGGCGGGGCCTCACGCCCTTCACGCGTGGTCGTTTTGTTGCTCCGCTCCACTCCCCCCGCTCCTTCGCTTGAGTGGAAGCGTCTCCTGCCGGGAGAGGCGCACCGCCGTTGTGCCGTGGTTATGTTAACACGCCGTGGGGTCCCGCGTTCTCCCTCCGCTCGTGATACATGATTCCCCTTCAGGCGGGGCCTCACGCCCTTGACACGTGGTCGGTTACTTGCCCTGCTCCGCTCCCCCCGCTCCTGTAGCTAGTGTGGAAGCGTCTCCTGCCGGGAGAGGGGCGTCGCCGTTGTGCCGTGGTTATGTTAATACGCCGTGTGGTCCCGCGCTCTCCCTCCGCTCGTGAGACGTGATTTCCCTTCTGGCGGGGCCTCACGCCCTTGACACATGGTCTGTTGCCCCGCTCCGCTCCCCCCGCTCACGTAGCTGGTGTGGAAGCGTCTCTTGCCGGGAGAGGCGCGTCGCCGTTGTGCCGTGGTTATGTTAACACGCCGTGGGGTCCCACGCTCTCCCTCCGCTCGTGAGACGCGATTTCCCTTCTGGCGGGGCCTCACGCCCTTGACACGTGGTCGGTTTGCTGATCCGCTCCGCTCCCCCGGCGCCCCCAGCTGGAGTGGAAGCGTCTCCTGCCGGGAGAGGCGCGCCGTCCTTGTGCCGTGGTTGTGTTAAAGCGCCGTGGGGTCCCGCGCTCTAACTCCGCTCGCAAGACGTGATTCCCCCTCTGGCGGGGCCTCACGCCCCGCCAGAAGTAGTAGTAGTAGTACCAATAGCAGTAATAGTAGTAGTAGTAGTAGTAGTAGAAATACATCCTAACGCTGATTACTGAGCAGAGCGCAGAGTAGCCGCTGTCCCCAATGACACACACTCTCTCTCTCTCTCTCTCTCTCTCTCTCTCTCTCTCTCTCTCTCTCTCTCTCTCTCTCTCTCTCTCTCTGAATGAAGAATAAGTAACAATAAGAATAAGGATTACAAAAGAAATATAGCAATAAAAATAAAAAAAATAATATGCCTTCAAATGAAAATAATATATAATATATATTATTTTCATTTGAAGGCATATTATTATTATATTTTTTTTTTTTATTATTATTTTTATATTATATATAAATTTTAACACGAGCGGAAGGAGAACGCAGGACGACACGGCGTGATAATGTAACCACACAACAAGGGAGGCGCGCCTCCTCCGTCGGGAGAGGCTTGCACTTAAGCGTGACGGAGGGACGGTACTCACCGACCTTACCTCAAGGGCGTGAGGACCCATCCGTCGGGGAATCTTGCCACACGAGCGGGGGAAGGCCGCGGGGCCCCACAGCCTGTAAATATAACCACAGCACAAGGGCTTCACGCCTCTCCCGGCAGGAGACGCTTCCACACCAGCTACTGGAGTCGGGGGTGCAGAGCGGGGCAACAAACCGACCACATATCAAGGGCATGAGGCGCCGCCAGAATAGGAATCACGCCCCACAAGCGGAGGGAGAGCGAGGGACGACACGGCATGATAATCTAACCACACCACAAGGGCGGCGCGGCTCTCACGGGGAGGGAAAGGCTTGCACTTCAGAGGGAGGTGGAGGCGGTACTCACCGACCTTACCTCAAAGGCGTGAGGACCCAGCCAGCGGGGAAGCCTGCCGCACGAGCGGGGAAAGGCCGGGGAACGCCACGGGGTGTTAATATAGCCACAGCACAAGGGCGGCGCGCCTCTCCCGGCAGGAGAGTCTTCCACACCAGCTACGGGAGGGGGGCAACGGAGCGGAGCAACAAACCCACCACGTGTCAAGGGCGTGACTCCCCGCCAGAAGGGGAATCACTTCTCACGAGCGGAGGGAGAGCGCAAGACCCCATGGCGTGTTAACATAACCACGGCACAACGGCGGCGCGCCTCTCCCGGCAGGAGACGCTTGCACACCAGCTATGGGAGTTGGGGGAGCGGAGCGGTGCAACTAACCGACCACGTGTCAAGGGCTTGAGGCCCCGCCAGAAGGGGAATCACGTCTCAAGAGCGAAGGGAGAGCGCGGGACCCCTCGGCGAGTTAACATAACCACAGCACAACGGTGGCGCGCCTCTCCCGGCAGGAGACACTTCCACACCAGTTACGGGAGCGGGGGGAGCGGAGCGGGGCAACAAACAGACCATGTGTCAAGGGCGTGAGGCCCCGCCAGAAGGGGAATCACGTCTCACGAGCGGAGGGAGAGCACGTGACCCCACGGCGTGTTAACATAACCAGGGCACAACGGCGGCGCGCCTCTCCCGGAAGGGAATCACGTCTCCCGTGAGACGTGATTCCTCTTCTGACGGGGCCTCACGCCCTTGACACCTAGTTGGTTTATTGCCCCGCTCCGCTCCTCCCGCTCCCGTAGCTGGTGTGGAAGCGTCTCCTGCCGGGGGAGGCGCGCCGCCGTTGTGCCGTGGTTATGTTAACACGCCGTGGGGTCCCATGCTCTCCCTCCGCTCGTGAGACGTGATTCCCCTTCTGGCGGGGCCTCACGCCCTTGACACTTGGTCGGTTTGTTGCTCAGCTCCGCTACCCCCGCTGGAGTGGGAGCGTCTCCTGCCGGAAGAGGCTTGCCGCCGTTGTGCCGTGGTTATGTTAACATGCCGTGGGGTCCCGCGCTCTCCCTTCGCTTTTGAGACGTGATTCCCCTTCTTGTGCTGTGGTTATATTTACAGGCTGTGGGGCCCCGCGGCCTTCCCCCGCTCGTGTGGCAAGATTCCCCGACGGCTGGGTCCTCACGCCCTTGAGGTAAGGTCGGTGAGTACCGCCCCTACGTTACGCTTAAGTGCAAGCCTCTCCCGACGGAGGAGGCGCGCCTCCCTTGTTGTGTGGTTAGATTATCACGCCGTGTCGTCCCGCGTTCTCCTTCCGCTCGTGAGACGTGATTCTCCTTCTGGCGGGGCCTCACGCCCTTGGCACATGGTCGGTTTGGTGTCCCGCTCCGCTCCCCCCGCTCCCGTAGCTGGAGTGGAAGCGTCTCCTGCCGGGAGACATGATTTCCCGCTACTACTACTACTACTACAATCAGTAGTAGTAGTAGTTGTAGTAGTAGTAGTAGTAGTAGTAGTAGTAGTAGTGATAGTAGTACTACTAGTAGTAGTAATAGTAGTAGTAGTAATAGTAGTAGTTTAGTGCCCTCTAAGGGGTGTGATGTTCCCTTGTGGCACACGATAATTACAAATCCTATCACTGGATTAAGAGAAATACAAATACTGACACTTTTATGATTTTTAATAAATAATGGAATAATCCGAAATAATAATAATAAAAAGAAAGCAATTCAGAAATACAAAATAAATGGTAGCGTACTCTTCAGTTACATAATTCAGAAATACAAAATAAATGATAGCGTACTCTTTAGTTACATAATTCAGAAATACAAAATAAATGGTAGCGTATTCTTCAATTACATAAAAACTACGATGGAGATATTTTCGCGACTACTGAGTTGTGGGGGAGACCAGAGAATAAATAAATAAATAACAAATATATACCCAAAAAGTATGTATAGACCTGAGGACAGTCTCACACGGTGATCTCGAACCAGGTGGTTTCACTAGTCCCGTGGAGAAAACCAACAAAAACAGAACGAAAAAATGCGAATATCTATCCACTCAGAAATAGTTTATCAACAGGAATATCTGAGGGGAATCCAAGAGGGTCTGAGGAGAATCCGAGAGAGACTGGCTTTAGTAAAATTATTGTTAAATAAACACTTACTTAATATTACAGGAATGGAGGGGGAGACTATCAGACTGCATGCTCACCTGAGGAGAATCCGAGAGAGACTGGCTTTGCTTGTGAGGAAATCGGCGGGAAACTAAGGATAAAGGTTTCCAATGGGGAAATTTATTAAGTTATAATTTTGTTTTTAGTGGGGGGGGGGGCGACTAGGTTGTGAGTTCAGGGATGAAAAATATGAATAATTAAGTTACTGTTTACTTTATAGTTGTTACTTTAAGAAGTTTAATTCAATGGACTTTTGAAATCAATTGTGGAATTAGTCAAAGTCTGGTATCTCTTCCCGGCTTGCGTAGCAACAGGGGTGACAGGGCAGCGAAGCAAAGAAGACTTATCAGATTCGTCAACCTCATTGGCGCGGCGTATTTATCTGGGATTTGTTTGGGCTGGTTTAAGACCTTACCATTATAGAATTAATTTTATCATATTAAGGGCTCCCCATTCTCTGGGATTAGGTGAAAAATTCGCCTCTATAACCTGGCCAAGCAGGAGAAATTACGTTTATTCACGGGGTAAATTTGTTATAGAAGTGGTCAACACAGTGACGCTGAGAGGGGGGACAAAAGGTCACTGAGGAGAGGAGGGGAAGGGGAGGGGTTAGTCACATGGTACTGAGATTCTGGTCACCCCCGCACACTACATGGGCCCTAGCCTAGGAAGAAAAGTAGAAATATACATAATTAATTTCTCAGCACTACACGAGCCTTTCATCCGTTCTAGAATTTTTCACCTCTCTCTTTTCTCCTTACCAAAAAAAATAAAATAACACCTTCACATCCGAGTAATTAGAAACTCCCCTCACCACCACATAACCAAGCCAGGCTGACGAACTGCACGTGATCTCTGTCGGGAAATAACTCTGACATTCTCTCCCATACAATGGCTTGTGGGCCATATCACCACAATGTCCCTTGGAGACATAACTCGGCTCTTTCTCTCATCTCAAGGAAAAAGAAAAGAAATTCCACCCCAACCAGCCTCTTGACCTCCTGTGGTGTGAGGACTTAACCTTAAGTCACTCCGTCACTCTCTGAAACGAGATTCGGCCACCCCAGTACTCGGTTCCTTCCACTCGGACAGTCATTTACTCATCCACACATTCACTCATACCACGAGATACTATAGATGATTACGCGAAGCGCTCGCCACGTCCTGAAGTAATCCACCACAGAATGGCCCGAACGGATTGTCGAGTGCAGTAGTAGTCTGCGAATTAAAGTGGTTCCTTATTCCTTCTCAAATTCTTACATCACCTCTCACATAGTACCCATACCCGTCATACCACGATTCATTACAACCAGTCCAGCCAGACCATGCAAAAGTAAGGGGGGGGACTCTATTTACCCCAAGCACTCTGCTCTTTTCTATACCGTCTTTCCAGCGACATTGACATTCCTCAATATAGCGTCTGGGACGGTTACGCACTCTAGGCGGTAACACTTCAGTTTCTATATCAGGTTGGAACACTGTGTCCTGAGCTGCAACTACGTACTCTTCCTCACTGTGAAACTGTTTGATCTTTTCTGCCGCTCTTTGCACCATCTTTCCCGAGAAAGGGTCTTTCACCACATAACCACCGCCTCCTCTTAAAACTTCCACCACCTTATATGGGCCGTCCCAACGAACACACAGTTTCTTACACACTCCTGACTCTGTAGTTTCTCGCTTCACCCACACCAACGCCCCAATGTCTACCTTCTGCTCCTTGCGTTTCCTGTTGGCCGCATTACGGTATTTCCGAGTCATTTTCTCGTGTGTTTCCCGGATCAGCCGGCGGACCACATCCACGTCTTGCTCGTCACCATCAACTGCGGGTAGCCTGGCACCCACCACTCGGGGCGCATGCCGGGAGAAAAACGCGAAGAAAGGTTGTTGGGCGATACTGGTATGGACGGCGGCATTCATAGTGGCCTGACACACAGGGAGTAGGCGAGGCCACCGTAGCGGGTAACCTCGGCACATGGAAGCCAAGATGGATTTGAGCGTGCGATGGAGTCGTTCGGTGATGGCGTTCCCTTGCGGGTGGTAGGGAGTGGTGTAACAGAGGGTGATGAGGTGTTGCTGGCAGAATTGTTGGAAGATCTGGGAGGTGAACTCGCCCCCGTTGTCCAGGACGATGGAGTGAGGAGTCCCGAAGTCGGTAATGTACTGCTGCAGCGCCTCTACAATTCCCTCTGATAGTTTGTTTTTGAGTGGATAGAACTTCACAAATCGGCTAAAGTGATCTACGATAGTCAACACATATCGGTAGCCACCACTGCCTGCAATCATATCCGTCAGGTCTATACCTATCCTATCTAAGGGCTTCTCTACTGAAGGTAATTCCTGATAAGGCTGCTGTAACCCTGGAGAGGTTTTAAATCTTTGACAGGTAAGGCAATTCTTTACGTACTGGGTTACGTCAAACTTGAGATTACACCAGTAAAACAATTCTTCGGCCTTTTTAATTGTCTTTTTCTGACCCAGGTGGCCAGAAAGCTCATGTGCATGTTCTAAAGCTTTAGGAATCAGAACCTGAGGAACTACCAATGAATAATGAATGCTGCCATCAATGTTTTCCTTAGCGTAGTACAGCAACTCATCAATTATAGTGAACTGGTGCAATATACTCTTATGATACTTTTTGGTAGGTATAGACCCTCCTTCCAGATACTCTATCATGTCTCTCCACTTAATTTCTTCCCTTTGTTGAATCTTGATTTGTTCTAAAGTCAGGCCTAAATAGTTTGGAGTAGGACATCGCTGAATGATCCTCACTGGGCGAGAGAGCTGATCGGCCACGTAGTTATACTTTCCCTTCACATATTGGATGTTGTATTGGTATTCTCTCATCTCTAGTATCCAGCGGTTCATCCTGGCAGATTTGGTCTTTCTCTTGAATATACTAGTAAGGGGCTGATGATCTGTGAATATAGTGAAGCTAGTTCCCCACAAATAATGATGGAAGTGTCTACAAGAGAGAAGTACTGCCAAGGCTTCTTTATCTGTAGCTGAGTACCTATTCTCAGTGGAGTTTAATTTTTTTGAAAAATAGCCCAAAGGTCTGACGGACCCATCCTCCTGAGTTTGACTTAAGACGCCTCCTACATGGGTATTACTGGCATCAGTTGTTAAAATGAACGGCTGGTTACTTTGCGCTCTCGCTAGTATAGGGGCCTGGGCAAGAGATCTTTTTAAGGTATCGAATGCCTCCTGACACTTATCCGTCCAAAGGAAAGGTTGATCTTTTTTCGTTAGGTTGGTAAGTGGAGTGGCTATTTGAGCGAAATTACTGATGTGTTTCCTATAAAATCCTGCCATACCTAAAAATCGTCTCACTTCCTTGACCTTAGTGGGCGGTTTCATTTCCAATACTGCCTCTACATTCTTTGGGTCGGGTTGACTACCTTCTTGTGAAATTTTATGACCAAGAAACGTAACTTCAGTCTTTGCCATTTCGCATTTAGATAAGTTAAGCTTGACTCCGTTTTCTTTAAGTAAAGCGAAAGTTTCACTGAGTCTTTCGCTGAGTGTGGTGAAGTCTGAAGCCCAAATGATTAGGTCGTCTAAGTAATTTTTCATCCAACCCTTCTTCACGAGAGGAGCTAACAATGAGGCCATATGTCTAGTAAAGATAGCTGGAGAACAGCTTAATCCAAAAGGTAGCCTTTTAAACCTATAGAGAGTCACCCCATCACTGAAGGCTGTGAGGTCTCTGCTACCTTCCTCCAATAGAATTTGAAAATAAGCCTCCCTCATATCTAGCGTGGCATAGAACTGATGGCCAGCTGCTTGTTCAACTAATTCTTCTAGGCGGGGAAGCGGGTAAATATCAGTAGTTAGGTGCTTGTTGACATGTCGGTAGTCAAGGCACATTCTTTTACTTCCATCCGGTTTATTGACTAATACTATAGGAGAGAGCCATGCAGATGTAGATTTTTCAATGATATCTCTGTTCTCCATATCTGTTAACATGTTTGATATCAGGGTTTTTGCTTCCTCGGGGTATCGGTACCTAGGACCACGACTAGGCTCTGGATTAGAGATATCAATTTTAGCAGGAGGCCCTTTCATTAATCCAAGTTCGTTTTTGTCTACTATGAATAAATCATGGTGATTGAGAATGATATTTTTTAAGATTGTTTTCTGCTCTCTAGTAAGGTTACTCCATTTCTGTTGTCTTATCAACTCCTCGAGTCTTTGTGGCCTACTCTTTGATTCCTGACACCTTGTTTGGTCGTTGTGTGGCAACAGATCATTGTGGATTTCTAGGGAAGGAGTGGCTTTCTTTTGGTGGATGACTTTGATCGTCGGGGAGGAGATGTTTTCAAAAGTGCCTAATAGGGTTCCTGGTTTGATTGTTTTCCGGCCCTTAGTATCATTAATAAATGGGAGGGGGACCTTTTTATTCTCATCTACTGTCACAATCAAGGGGTGATGATTAGGCGTTAAACATGGCTGAGGCTGGATTAACAAAGTTTCTCCTGGGTTTTCTTTCACCGAGATAGGAAGAAACTGAGCTCGGTAGGGATCGAGTTTGATGGTATGAGTTAGACGGATGTGTTCTGTTTGACTGGGAGTGGTAGGAAGAATAGGTACCTCGTGAACTCGTTCCACCTTGCCTTTCTGCCTTTTGATATGATTAACAAGGTATGTGGTTTTACCCCACTTTACTGTATTTGTCTTACCATTCCATTGAAAAGGAGCTTGTGAAAGTATGTCTGTCCCGAGTAAGACGTCAGCGTCAAGGTAGCTATTCGGGACTACAGGGCACCATTGTTTGTGTATAGTCTCTTCACCTACTCCTATCTCTAGTAAGGTCATCCCCAAGATTCGTAAGGGTGAACCAGTTACCCCTTGTAGTATAGGAACTGCTCGCCTTTGTAATATAGTTCCTTCTAATTTCTCTACCGCAGCCTCTGTGATTAAAGTATAGCCGCTACCAGTGTCAATGACAGCTTTAAGAATTTTCTTGTTAACTATGAGATTGATAGCGGGGGATGTGAATCCCTGGGTGAGTCATATATTCTGATTTGGTTTTCCGGGGCAGTTTTTATTTCCTCTCCAGCACCCATGCTGTCTACAGTCAAAGCATGATCCACGGGCAGGTTTTCTCCAGCACTCTCTCAGCGTGTGACTATGGGTTCGACAGTGTGAGCAATATTTAGCGGGTTGTGTTGGAGAGGGGGAGGTTCTCAACCTTCCTACTTGATCAGTGAGACTTTTAATCTGCTGCTTAAGTTCCCAAATTTCCTTTGATTCCTTGGATGTTGCATTTGTTAGGTCTGGGGGATTTTGAGTTATTGGGTCAGGGCTACCAATGAGTTTTGAATTAGATTTTTCCAGTTCAGGTTTAATTCTAGCAATGGGGGAAGTATGGGCAGCCTCGAGCAGTTGGCGCTCATGTTCTACCCTGTCAATAAATTTATCAAGAGGATAATCCTCATCCAGGAAACCTTCTAGTCTAGCCTTTGCTTCTTGGGTTAAGCCCTGCCACAACTTTCTTTTGATAATTTTCTTACATTTAGGGAGTTTCTCTCCTGGAAAGCTCGTCTCTAGAGTGGCATATTTGCAAGTGAATTTGTTGGCAAATGCTTGGGGAGATTCTACCCAATCATATGTCTGTGCGTCTATGTCTCTCCACGCCCTGTCAAAGTTAACCTCTTGGGAGAATTGTGATAGAAGCAATTGTTTAATACTATTCCAGGTGTGACAATGATGTAAGGTTTGATGGTTATGTATGAGAGCCGCGAGCTCGCTGCTGACCCTACTCTTTGCAATTTGCACTTTGCGGGTGTCCTCATTGCTACTTTGCTCCACCAGTTCAATGAAAATTTGCAATTGGGTAGTTGAGTCAAGACCTTGTAGGTGGTGGAGTTCAAGAATTGGGATATCTCGGGGTTTGGTGGGAGTGCTAGGTGCTCTGTGTAAATTAGGGATGTTAGCCAAGCGCCCAATTACCTGATTTTGTTGATTTAAGATTTGCTTTAGTTCCTCTACTTCCTGTTCTAAAGTGTTCAAGTCTTTCCCTTTACTTTCATGTTTAACTGCTCCCAGGCTCTCTCTGGTGTTATGATCCATTAAGTCCTGCCACGGGTCTAATCCACGCCTTGGGAGGCGAACATTATCAGTCATCTTTGCTCACATGGAAGTTTAATGTACTGGGTGTAGAACACAATCTCTCAGGGTGATTGTTAGGTGACCTGCGATACACAGTATGCACTCAGGTTTTCTTCTTCCAGGACAATGTGTTCTACTCCACTGCCTCTCTATCGCTACTGTGACCTTCAATAACTCTTTTGATCTTACTGATTACTTGAGCTTGGCCTCTCTCGTCCCAGTGAACACCATCCTCGCTCAGTTCTTGTACAAATTGAATATTATTAAAATGAATGTTTGGGGTCTTCAGGGCTCTCTTTACTCTATTATTGATTCCTACTTGGAATTTCTTATATTTCTCCACTGATATTCCCCTAGGGTTGGTCCTGGGTTCAATTTGGCAGACATGCACTAGTGATTGGCATTTGGCAGTGATTTCTTTGATGATGTTCTTAACATCGGAGAAAATCCTAGCGGGATTGGTAGATGTTTCTATGTCGTTGCTGCCTATCCACAAGATGGTCAAGTCATGTTGCCACTCGAGTACTCGATTTAACCGATCATCCTCAAAGAAAGTCCTAGCCTTTGCTCCAGGGGCTCTGAATATCCTAATTTGCACATTTGTTACCTCTAGATGCCGGGGAATCTGGCTATGCCCTACAAGTGCCACCTTCAACATTTACACTTATTTCCAGTCTCCACCTCTTTCGGTTAATCGCGAAATAAATCCCACCGCTGCCACCAGTTTAGTGCCCTCTAAGGGGTGTGATGTTCCCTTGTGGCACACGATAATTACAAATCCTATCACTGGATTAAGAGAAATACAAATACTGACACTTTTATGATTTTTAATAAATAATGGAATAATCCGAAATAATAATAATAAAAAGAAAGCAATTCAGAAATACAAAATAAATGGTAGCGTACTCTTCAGTTACATAATTCAGAAATACAAAATAAATGATAGCGTACTCTTCAGTTACATAATTCAGAAATACAAAATAAATGGTAGCGTATTCTTCAATTACATAAAAACTACGATGGAGATATTTTCGCGACTACTGAGTTGTGGGGGAGACCAGAGAATAAATAAATAAATAACAAATATATACCCAAAAAGTATGTATAGACCTGAGGACAGTCTCACACGGTGATCTCGAACCAGGTGGTTTCACTAGTCCCGTGGAGAAAACCAACAAAAACAGAACGAAAAAATGCGAATATCTATCCACTCAGAAATAGTTTATCAACAGGAATATCTGAGGGGAATCCAAGAGGGTCTGAGGAGAATCCGAGAGAGACTGGCTTTAGTAAAATTATTGTTAAATAAACACTTACTTAATATTACAGGAATGGAGGGGGAGACTATCAGACTGCATGCTCACCTGAGGAGAATCCGAGAGAGACTGGCTTTGCTTGTGAGGAAATCGGCGGGAAACTAAGGATAAAGGTTTCCAATGGGGAAATTTATTAAGTTATAATTTTGTTTTTAGTGGGGGGGGGGCGACTAGGTTGTGAGTTCAGGGATGAAAAATATGAATAATTAAGTTACTGTTTACTTTATAGTTGTTACTTTAAGAAGTTTAATTCAATGGACTTTTGAAATCAATTGGGGAATTAGTCAAAGTCTGGTATCTCTTCCCGGCTTGCGTAGCAACAGGGGTGACAGGGCAGCGAAGCAAAGAAGACTTATCAGATTCGTCAACCTCATTGGCGCGGCGTAATTATCTGGGATTTGTTTGGGCTGGTTTAAGACCTTACCATTATAGAATTAATTTTATCATATTAAGGGCTCCCCATTCTCTGGGATTAGGTGAAAAATTCGCCTCTATAACCTGGCCAAGCAGGAGAAATTACGTTTATTCACGGGGTAAATTTGTTATAGAAGTGGTCAACACAGTGACGCTGAGGGGGGGGGGGAAAGCAAGGACAAAAGGACACTGAGGAGAGGAGGGGAAGGGGAGGGGTTAGTCACATGGTACTGAGATTCTGGTCACCCCCGCACACTACATGGGCCCTAGCCTAGGAAGAAAAGTAGAAATATACATAATTAATTTCTCAGCACTACAGTAGTAGTGATAGTTTTATTATTATTATTATTATTATTATTATTATTATTATTATTATTATTATTATATTAAGCATGTAAAAAGAAAAAAATACAAAGAATAAGAAATTTAAGGAGAGAGAGAGAGAGAGAGAGAGAGAGAGAGAGAGAGAGAGAGAGAGAGAAAGAGAGCGTTAACGGTTTTTCTCACACCCTCGCATAACGCCTTTTTTGCTCGGAAGGTGTCTCTGACTGAAGATGCTATCTATAAAATTATCAGATTTAGGATATTTCTGATTTCATGATAAGGAATGATGGAAAATGTACACCCGAATTGACACTTGATTCATAATTCTACGACAATTACCAAGAAAGTTGTAATATTTTTAATAATTTTTTCCTTTTTTATATATATTATTTTAATTTTAAGTCATATTTTTATTTTTATTGCTATATTTCTTCTTTTATAATCCTTATTCTTATTGTTACTTATTCTTCATTCAGAGAGAGAGAGAGAGAGAGAGAGAGAGAGAGAGAGAGAGAGAGAGAGAGAGAGAGAGAGAGAGAGAGAGAGAGGGTGTCAAGGGGAACAGCGGCTACTCTGCGCTCTGCTCAGTAATCAGCGTTAGGATGTAATTCTTCATTTCTTTTTGAAAAACTGTAGAAGCTTTATTTAGAGGGCTGGCTAGAAACAAACTACTGTGGAGGAAAGAACAATCTGTCTGTTATATGACCCACCCAGTTAAATCTTTAAGAAGCAAAGGGAAGTGGGAAAAAACGGGCAAGGAAGATAATTTTTTTTATTTATATAAGTTTTACAGTAATTTCTTCCTTTCCTTTCTCTGTTCATCAACGGTCACTACTACTACTACTACTGCTACTACTACTACTGCTATTGCTACTACTACTACTACTACTATTCCTATTACCACTACTAGAACTACTACTGCTAAAACAACAACAACTACTACTACTACTACTACTACTACTACTACTTCTACTACTACTACTACTACTATTACCACTACTACAACTACTACTGCTACTACAACTACTACTACTACTACTTCTAGTACTACTACTAATAGTACTACTAGTACTACTACTACTACAATACTACTACTACTACTACTACTACTAAAACTATTACTACTTTTACTACTACTACTACTACTACTACTACTACTACTACTACTACTGCTATTACTACTACTTCTGGCGGGGCGTGAGGCCCCGCCAGAAGGGGAATCACGTCTCGCGAGGGGAGTTAGAGCGCGGGACCCCACAGCACTTTAACACAACCACGGCACAAGGACGGCGCGCCTCTCCCGGCGGGAGAAGCTTCCACACCAGCTGGGAGCGCCGGGGGAGAGGAGCGGAGCAGCAAACCGACCTCATGTCAAGGGCATGAGGCCCTGCCAGAAGGGAAATTGCGTCTCACGAGCGGAGGGAGAGCACGGGACCCCACGGCATGTTAACATAACCACGGCACAACGGCGGCGCGCCTCTCCTGGCAGAACACGCTTCCATACCAGCTACGGGAGCGCGGGGAGCGGAGCGGGGCAACAAACAGATCAGGTGTCAAGGGCGTGAGGCCCGGCCAGAAGGGAAATCACTTCTCACGAGCGGAGGGAGAGCGCGGGACCCCATGGCGTGTTAACATAACCAGGGCACAACGGCGGCGCGCCTCTCCCGGCAGGAGACGCTCCCACTCAAGCGGGGGGAGCTGAGCTGAGCAACAAACCGACTACGTGTCAAGGGCGTGAGGCTTCGCCAGAAGGGGAATCGCGTCTCACGAGCGGAGGGAGAGCGCAGGACCCCAGGGCATGTTAACATAACCACGGCACAACGGCGGCGCACCTCTCCCGGCAGCAGACGCTTCCACACCAGCTACGGGAACAGGGGGAGCAGAGCGGGGTAACAAACATACCATGTGTAAAGGGCGTGAGGCCCCGCCAGAAGGGAAATCACTTCTCACGAGCGGAGGCAGAGCGCGGGACCCCACGGCGCGTTAATATAACCTCGGCACAAAGGTGGCGCGCCTCTCCCGGCAGGAGACGCTTGCACACCAGCTATGAGAGCGGAGCGGGGTAAGTAACTGACCACATGTCAAGGGCGTGAGGCCCCGCCAGAAAGGGAATCATGTATCACGAGCGAAGGGAGAGTGCGGTACCCCACGGCGTGTTAACATAACCACAGCACATCGGCGGCGCGTCTCTCCTGGCAGGAGATGCTGCCACTCAAGCGGGGGGGGAGCGGAGCGGAGCAACAAACCGACCACATGTCAAGGGCGTGAGGCCCCGCCAGAAGGGGAATCGCGTATCGCGAGCGGAGGGAGAGCTCGGGACCCCACGGCGCGTTAACATAACCAAGGCACAAGGGCGGCGCGCCTCTTCCGGCAGGAGACGCTTACAATCCAGGTGGGGAGCGGGGGGAGCGGAGCGGAGCAACAAACCGACCATGTGTCAAGGGCGTGAAGCCCCACCGGAAGGGGAATCACGTCTCGCGAGCGGAGGGAGAGCGCGGGACTCCAAGGCGCGTTAACATAACCACGGCACAAGGACAGCGCGCTTCTCCCGGCAGGAGACGTTTCCACTCCAGGTGGGGGAGTGGGGGGAGCGGAGCGGAGCAACAAACCGACCACGTGTCAAGGGCGTGAGGCCTCGCCAGAAGGGGAATCACGTCTAGCGAGTGGAGGGAGAGCGCGGGACCCCACGGCGCGTTAACATAACCACGGCACAAGGGCGGCGCGCCTCTCCCGGCAAGAGACGCTTTCACTCCATGTGGGGGAGCGGGGGGAGCGGAGCGGAGTAACAGATGGACCATATGTCAAGTGCGTGAGGCCCCGCCGGAAGGGGAATCACGTCTCGCGAGCGGAGGGAGAGGGCGGGACCCCACGGCGCGTTAACATAACCACGGCACAAGGGCGGCGCGCCTTTCCGGGCAGGAGACGCTACCACTCTAGGTGGGGGAGCGGGAGATGCCGAGCGGAGCAACAAACCGACCACGTGTCAAGGGCGTGAGGCCTCGCCAGAAGGGGAATCACATCTCGCGAGCGGAGGGAGAGCGCGGGACCTCACGGCGTGTTAACATAACCACGGCACAACGGCGGCGCGCCTCTCCCGGCAGGAGACCCTTCCACTCCAGCTGGAGGAGCGGGGGGGAGCGGAACGGAGCAACAAACCGACTACGTTTCAGGGGCGTGAGTCTCCGCCAGAAGGGGAATCACGTCTCACGAGCGGAAGGAGAGCACGGGACCCCACGGCCGTTGTGCCATGGTTATGTTAACAGGTCGTGGGGTCCCGTGCTCTCCCTCCGCTCGTGAGACGTGAGGGTAATAGTGAGGGTAGTAGTAGCAGGAATAGTAATAGTAGCAATATTAATAGTAATAGTAGTAGTGGTAGTCGTAGTATTAGTAATACCAGTAGTACTGGTAGTAGTAGTAATATTAATAGTAGTACTAATAGTAATAGTAGTAGTACTAGTAGTAGTAGTAGTAGTAATGTTAATGGAATTAAGATAATAAGTGTCAGCGACAAAATAAAAAGATTATATGAAAAAAAAATGCATCTTTCTTGGTAATTGTCGCAGAATTATAAATCAAGTTCAAATTTAGGTGTACATTTTTCAACATTTCTTATTATGAAATCAGAAATGTTCTATATCTGATAATTTTATAGATAGCATCTTTAGTCATAGACACCTTCCGAGCAAGAAAGGCATTATGCGAGGGTGTGGGAAAAACCGTTAAAACCGAGAGAGAGAGAGAGAGAGAGAGAGAGAGAGAGAGAGAGAGAGAGAGAGAGAGAGAGAGAGAGAGAGAGAGAGAGAGAGAGAGAGAGAGAGAGAGAAAATGTTGTATTGGGGTCACTGGTGGTCCGAGGGGGGACGTGAGGGAGGGAGGTGCCTGGCGGCCGACCGTATGTACGTACATACATCGAGGGCGTGAGGTCCCGGCCGGCGGGGAATCGTGTGTCACGAGCGGGGGGAAGGCCGCGCGCCGCCACCACGGCCGGCAGTGGCCTGATCATGATGAGAATAATGTGAGCACACCTGTACCAGGGCGGCGTGCCTCTCCCGGCGGGGGGAAGAGAGAGAGAAAGAGAGAGAATGTTGTACTGGGGGCACTGGAGGTCCGAGGGGGACGTTAGGGAGGGAGGTGCCTGGCGGCCAACCCTACGTACGTATGTACATCGAGGGCGTGAGGTCCCGGCCGGCGCGGAATTGTGTCACGAGCGGGGGAAAGGCCGCAAAACGCCACTACGGCCGGTAGCGGCCTGATCATGATGACAATAATGTGAGCACACCTGTACAAGGGCAGCGTGACTCTCCCGGCGGGGGAAAGAGAGAGAGAGAGAGAGAGAGAGAGAGAGAGAGAGAGAGAGAGAGAGAGAGAGAGAGAGAGAGAGAGAGAGAGAGAGAGAGAATGTTGTAATGGGGGAACTGGAGGTTCGAGGGGGACGTGAGGGAGGGAGGTGCCTGGCGGCCGACAGTATGTACGTACATACATCGATAGCGTGAGGTCCCGGCCGGCGCGGAATCATGTCTCTTCCGAAGGGGGGAAGAGAGAGAGAGAGAGAGAGAGAGAGAGAGAGAGAGAGAGAGAGAGAGAGAGAGAGAGAGAGAGAGAGAATGTTGTATAGGGGGCACTTTAGATGCGTGGGGGACGTGAAGGAGGGAGGTTCCAGGCGGCCGACCGTACGTACGTATGTACATGAGGTCCCGGCTGGCGCGGAATTGTGTCGCGAGTAGGGGGGAAGGCTGCGCAATGCCACCACGGCCGGCAGCGGCCTGATCATGATGACAATAATGTGAGCACACCTGTACAAGGGCGGCGTGCCTCTCCCGCCAGGGGAAGAGAGAGAGAGAGAGAGAGAGAGAGAGAGAGAGAGAATGTTGTACTGGGGGCACTGGAGGTCCGAAGGAGACGTGAGGGTGGCGGCCGACCACAAGGGTGGCGCGCCTCTCCCGGCAGGAGACGCTTCCACTCCAGGTGGGGGAGCGGGTGGAGTGGAGCGGAGCAACAAACCGACCACATGTCAAGGGCGTGAGGCCCCGCCAGAAGGGGAATCACGTCTAGCGAGCGGAGGGAGAGCGCGGGACCCCACGGCGCGTTAACATAACCAAGGCACAAGGGCGGCGCACCTCTCCCGGCAGGAGACGCTTCCACTCCAGGTGGGGGAGCGTGGGGAGCGGAGCAACAGACCGACCACGTGTCAAGGGCGTGAGGCCCCGCCAGAAGGGAAATCACGTCTTGCGAGCCGAGGGAGAGAGCGGGACCCCACGGCGCGTTAACATAACCACGGCACAGGGGCGGCGCGCCTCTCCCAGCAGGAGACGCTTCCACTCCAGGTGGGGGAGCGGGGCGGAGCAACAAACCGACCGCGTGTCAAGGGCGTGAGGCCCCGCCAGAAGGGGAATCACGTTTAGCGAGCGGAGGGAGAGCAGGGGACCCCACGACGTGTTAACATAACCACGGCACAAGGGCGGCGCCCCTCTCCTGGCAGGAGACGCTTCCACTCCAGGTGGGGGAGCGGGGGGGAGCAGAGCAGAGGAACAGACACACCACGTGTCAAGGGCGTGAGACCCCGTTGGAAGGGGAATCACGTCTCGCGAGCGGAGGGAGAGCGCGGGACCCCACGGCACGTTAAGATAACCACGACACAAGGGCGGCGTGCCTCTCCCGGCAGGAGAGGCTTACACTCCAGGTGGGGGAGCGGGGGGAGCAGGGCGGATCAACAAACGGACTGCGTGTCAAGGGCGTGAGGCCCCGCCGGAAGGGGAATCTCGTCTCGCGAGCGGAGGGAGAGCGCGGGTCCCCACGGCTCGTTAACATTACCACGGTACAAGGGCGGCGTGCCTCTCCCGGCAGGAGACGCTTCCACTCCAGGTAGGGGAGCGGGGGGAGCGGAGCGGAGCAACAAACCGACCACATGTCAAGGGCGTGAGGCCCCGCCGGAAGGGGACTCATATCTCGCGAGCGGAGGGAGAGCGCAGGACCCCACGGTGCGTTAACATAACCACGACACAAGAGCGGTGTGCCTCTCCCGGCAGGAGACGCTTCCACTCCAGGTGGGGGAGCGGGGGGAGCGGAGCGGAGCAACAAACCGTGGCAAGAAATCGACTGCGTGTCAAGGGCGTGAGGCAACGCCAGAGCAGAATCACGTCTCACGAGAGAAGGTAGAGCTCGGGACGAGACGGCATGATAATCCAACCACACCACAATGGCGGCGCGGCTCTCCCAGCAGCAGAAGTTTGCTCTCGTGCCATGAGAGCTAGCGGGACGTAGGAACAGTACTACTACTCACCGACCGTGCCTCAAGGACGTGAGAACCTAGCCAGCGGGGAAGCTTGCCGTACGAGCGGGGGAAGGCTACGGGACCCCACGGCGTGTTAACATGACCACAGCACAAGGGCGGCACGCCTCTCCCGGCGGGAGACGCTCTCACACCAGGTACGGGAGCGAGCAGAGCGGAGCGGGGCAAGAAACCGACCATGTGTCAAGGGCGTGAGACCCCGCCAGAACGGGAATCACGTCTCAAGAGCGGAGAGCGCGGGACGACACGGCATGATAATCTAATCATACAAAAAGGGCAGCGCAGCTCTCCTGGCCAGAGAGTCTTGCACTGGAGCGGGACGTAGACTCGGTACTCACCGACCTTACTACCTCAAGGGGGTGAGGACTCAGACGGCGGGGAAGCTTGACGCGCGAGCGGAGGAAGAGCGCGGGACCCCACGGCGTGTTAACCACAGCACAAGGGCGGTGCATCTCTCTCTCTCTTGGTAGGAGACGCTTTCACACCAGCTACGGGAGCGAGCAGAGCGGAGCGGGGCAAGAAACCGACTGCGTGTGAAGGGCGTAAGGCAACACCAGAGGTAGAGCGCGGGACGACAAGGCGTGATAATCCAACCACACCACAAGGGCGGCGCGGCTCTCCTGGCAGCAGAAGTTTGCTCTCGTGCCATGAGAGCTAGCGGGACGTAGGAACAGTACTACTACTCACCGATCATGCCTCAAGGGCGTGAGAACCCAGCCAGCGGGGAAGCTTGCCGTACGAGCGGGGGAAGGCTACGGTACCCCACGGCCTGTTAACATGACCACAGCACAAGGGCGGCGCGCCTCTCCCGGCGGGAGACGCTCCCACACCAGGTACGGGAGCGAGCAGAGCGGAGCGGGGCAAGAAACCGACCACGTGTCAAGGGCGTGAGGCAACGCCAGAAGGAGAATCACGTCTCACGAGCGGAGGTAGGGCGCGGGACGACGACACGGCGTGATAATCCAACCACACCACAAGGGCGGCGCGGCTCTCCCGGCAGCAGAAGCTTGCACTCGTGCCATGAGAGCTAGCGGGACGTAGGAACGGTACTACTACTACTCACCGACCGTGCCTCAAGGGCGTGAGAACCCAGCCAGCGGGGAAGCTTGCCGTACGAGCGGGACCCCACGGCCTGTTAACATGACCACAGCACAAGGGCGGCGCGCCTCCTCTCCCGGCAGGAGACGCTTCCACACCAGCTACGAGAGCGAGCAGAGCATGACAACAAGAACAAACTGCCTACGTGTCAAGGGCGTGAGGCACTACCAGAAGGGGAATCACGTCTTACGAGAGGAGGTAGAGTGCGGGACGATACGGCGTGATGATTTTACCAAATGACAAGTGCGGTGCACAAGGCCGCGCGACAACACCATGGCCAGAAGTCTCTTGACGTAAGGGAGCACCTTCGACGCCACGGTTGTGATTTACCCACGACAGCAGGCTTTCGTTACGCCCTTTTTCCTTAGGAACTAACAAGTTTTTCATTTCACGAGTTTCATTCACCGATCAAGGCCGGGTAGACATAGGACAGTGAATTTACTTAAGCCCATGTTATAACGTGACACAGGACCGTTTTCCGTCTACCTAAGAGGTAATAAAACTTTCACCGGACAGTCAGTTGCTTAGTCTTCTGGGTTATAACGTGACACAGGACTGTTTTTCGTCTACCTAATGGGTAAAAATTTCAGTCTTCTGTGTCGTCGCGGCGTAACTCTCATTGGAGAGTTACGGCCTCATTGGAGAGAGCAGCAACAATGATAATAATATCAAGGCTTTATTATTGACAGAGGATTTCGCCATCGGGGTGCGTGACGAAACCTCCAGCCTTGTTAGGGAGAAGTCTTAGCGGATCGCAGTGAGGATGCTGCTCTGCCGCCCACAACACCCTGACCGGTACGTAAGTCGTCTGCAAACGATTCGGTACGGCACATCAGCATCTGGGTGTTCTCTACTAGGGAGGGGAATGCCCGAGCCTGTTTGTCGAGACGCTCCCGAGTTCCCTCTGCATGGGTCCATATTCTGGCTCCGCCCGCGGAGGAGCGGAGAACAAATCTCTCGATATAACTCAATGGTGACCATCCCGATGCAAGCCGTACACGGTATCGTTGGTCATCCAGCCGGGATTCTGCCTTAGAGGCTTTCAGGCATAATCCCACGGACGTAGCCTCGCTCCACTGGCCGATCGACCAAAAGCGGAACCATATGTCCGGACCTGCCGTTCCTCTCGTACTGAGCAGGACTGCTGTATCAACGACAATAACTGTCAACAGTAGGGTAAAACTAACCTGTCTCGGGTGAATCGGGACCGTGATCGAATCTACCTAAGGAATGTGGTAATCCACTTTAGCGGTCGCCCTAATTGTCGTAGCGCGCGGAATCGGGTATTTTTGCACTTCTGAAGCGATTCCCCACCTGATAGACCACCTTTGAAAGTCTTGGCAAAAGAGGTTCTCTTAGGTAAAAATTTGCCTCCCAGCCTGTCCCGCGACGGTCTAAACCCAGCTCACGTTCCCTTTTTATGGGTGAACAATCCAACGCTTGGTGAATTCTGCTTCACAATGATAGGAAGAGCCGACATCGAAGGATCAAAAAGCGACGTCGCTATGAACGCTTGGCCGCCGCAAGCCAGTTATCCCTGTGGTAACTTTTCTGACACCTCTTGCTTAAAACTCATAAAGTTAAAAGGATCGATAGGCCCTGCTTTCGCAGTCTGTATTCGTACTGAAAATCAGGATCAAGCCAGCATTTGCCCTTTTGTTCTACGCGAGGTTTCTGTCCACGCTGAGCTGGCCTTAGGACACCTGCGTTATCATTTGACAGATGTACCGCCCCAGTCAAACTCCCCACCTGATAATGTCCTCGGAGCGGATCGCGGCGGGCGCGAACGCCCGGTCGGACCGACAGGCCGCCGGCCCTCCCTTCCGCCGCTTTAGGCTAGAAACAGGAGGCAATCCCGCGTGGGGAAGCTCCGATTCCGTCTCACCGAGTAAGTAAAGAAACGATCAGAGTAATGGTATTTCATTGACGGCCGCACGGGCCACAAGTGACCCTGACGTGACGACCTCCCACTTATGCTACACCTCTGATGTCTCTCTACAAAATCAGACTAGAGTCAAGCTCAACAGAGTCTTCTTTCCCCGCTGTTAAACACAGGCCCGTTCCCCTGCCTGTGGGTTCGCTAGGTAGTAGATAGGGACAGTGGGAATCTCGTTAATCCATTCATGCGCGTCACTAATTAGATGACGAGGCATTTGGATACCTTAAGAGAGTAACGCTCCAAGCACCCGCGTGTAGAACAAGAAGGGGTGGTGAGCGCAGTCACCACCCGTAATTGTAATTAATCACAACAGGTACTACTCTCTCCTTTGCCATTACCCTGAGTGTTTTGGCTGAAAGAAACATTTTATTGTACCTCTTACAATATGTCAGCAGTCCAATACACGGGTAGAACAAATTCCGAGTACATCTATATTAGGGAGAAAATAGACTAACGAAAAACGGCCCACATGCCTCAAAAAACAAACAAAATAAGCATAGTATTTTGTATGCACATAATATTACACAGCGCAGTGTGTAAATATAAGGTCCACAGCATAGCACCGTGCGAACTAGATTATAAAATTAAACTTACGTACAAGAGAAAAAGAGGATGCATGGGTCCTCATCATCTAATCGCTGATGCTGTGTTGCGGTCACAGAATGGAGGAAATTTTACATAATTTTGCATGGACAAAGTCGGGGACGATAAAGGCGCTCATTCATTGGCCTTTTCCAGGGCCTAGGCACGATCACTCAGGTCCCTGGGGGTGGCGTCACCCAAGCACACACACACGCACAACACTTGGGCGGCATCAGGCCTTCACACGTGCACCACTCGTCTTTCTGTGGTCCCTGTATATGGCAACCCCCCACTCCATTGTCTTCACCACCATGAGCTTTACCCGAGACTTGGGAAGTCCCAGGGAGACCCACGTGTTGAGGGAGGGGAGTGCCACGGAGCCTCGCCACGACTCTGTAAAGGTTGACACAACAGGGGGTGTTCCAGATATACGGGCAACATAGTCACGGATCACAGGGATGTTATACTTCTCCACTTTGAGATGGTGACTGGCGTCCAGGCTGCCCACGGCCGCATCTGCGACCACCTGAACGTCGATCACCATCGAACGATCCCCTCTCCAGCACACTATATCAGGGTACTGGACCTCGGCCGGGGTCGGGATGGCAGGTCCCCTCAAAACCTGATACCTTGTTCAGTGAGGTACATATCCAACAGCCTGTTATGTCTGGCGGTCCTCACCCCTGCCACCGCCGGGCACTGCTGCAGCACATGCCCAAGCGACTCGATGCGGCGCCCCTCATAAGGGTCGTACCGTCACTAATCCAGGATGAGGAGATGGGCGTGTCCCCGATCCCCTTCAGTCCTCTTGTGTCCACTGCATTATACAGGGAGTCGCTCCAATGCTCTCGTTCCTGTCTCCGCCGGGAGGAGCTGTCGCCGGCAGGTGGAGCAGCTGCTGAAGCCGCCGCAACCTCCCTGACCGCAGGGTCAGAGGAGAGCGAGAGGCGCTCCATCAAATCCTCCCTCAAGCGAGGGATGCGGGTTAGCATGGAGGGAATACCTAGACCGCCGTCCGCTACAGCGGCATGAAACACCCCCAGGGGTGTATCATGAGGCATATGGAGGGCGTGCCTGGCGAATCTCCTTGTATCCCTGTCCACTCGCTTAAGAGTGCCCTTCTTGGCCTTGGAGTGAAGCAGGGGATACAGCAGCTGCGGAACGATCACATTGATCAACGCCCAAAGCTTCTGCTGCGGCTTCGCGGGGCTCCGCTGCAGCCGGCTCAGTCCGATGTTCAGCTTCGCAAGCAGTTGGGATGGCCCATCTGCCCATAGGGTCCCAACTCTCACCCCCAGGTAGCGGTAAAACTGCCCAGGGCCGAGTGCACGTATAGACTGGCCATCCACTTGGACGTTGACTTTCTCCTGGACCCACGTCCTCCTCTTTCCGTCCGCCCTGATTCCAAGGGTAGCGCATTTAGCCACCCCAACCTCAAGGCCCAATCCAGCAGTGGCAGCCGTCAGGCTTCCCACTGCCTTTTTGAGGCCCATCGGTGTGGCAGCCAGCAGCACCACGTCGTCAGCGAAGGCGAGGTATTGGTGCCTCACACCCCCCACCTCCACTCCAACTTCTTTGGGCAGGGCGGCGAGGGCCCAGTCGAGCGTCATATTAAACAAGGCAGGAGACACAGGGTCCCCTTGCAAGACACCCCTGCTCAAGCCAACAGGGGTGCCGTCGATATGAGAGCAGGCATGTCTGTATATCTTGACAACGTAGGAGGCGAAGTGATCCCCGGTCCCCCACCGTTGGCATGCCGCCTCGATGGCAGGGTGACCCACTGAATTGAAGGCCTTCTTGAAGTTCAAGAAAACCAAGTAGAGGTTTCTAGGGCCGGTCTTTGCCTGGTGGATGGCGTGCGCCAACAGCATGAGGTTGGCGGCACAGCCCTCCTCCTTCTTGAATCCTTTCTGTTCAGCTGGAAGGGTAGCCTCGGTTGCTAGACGTCTGGCCAACACCCGGTGGAGGGTCCTCGTCAGGATGGGGGTGATGGTCAGCGGTCTAAAGTCAGATGGGTTTTCCGGTACGTCTACCTTTGGTATCAACACTGTCCGGCCCTTCATCCACGAGCGCAGCAGGTCTCCCATCAAGAGGCAGGCGATGAAGGCCTACCGTAGACGTTCAGACCCCAGAGCCAATACGTCCGCCTTCCTGCGTCCATCCGGCCCCGGTGCCGTACCAGCCTTGGTAGCCCTCAGTGCTGCCTCGATGTCTACCTCAGTGATGGGGGCCAGTAGCTTATGACTGAGCCCCGGATGGACGACTGTGGTAGATGGGCTAGGCCCTTGCGGGCTTCGCCTCTGGAAGAGTGCTTTCCAGAACGCAAGCGTCCCTTCTGGCCACTCTTCTCGCGCCTGCGATGGACCCATGCCGGCGGCCACCCTATTCGCCGCCTGGCCTCGGTCCCTCTTCCACGCCTCCTGGAAGAGGGCGAACTCCCAGGATCTCCTCTTTCTCCTGGAGCCGAGCGATGGACCTGCCCGGCCTCCCCTGGCCGGTGTTCGCAGGGGGACAGGGGCACCATGTCTCGATCAGGTTGTGAACCTCCTCGGCGGTCTTCGGAACCTCGACGCCCAGCGAGCCCGAAAGGTCTTGGACAATCTTGCCCAGGATGACCAGTGGGTCCTCAGGGGTCGGAGGTGATACCATGCCCGATGGAAGCTCCTCCACCTCCTCGTCGATGGTGGCAAGAGAGGTGGGAGGAGTTGAAGCAGGGTTCAGGACTGGTCGTCCACTAGACCTAGTAGTCCTTTGGGTAGAGGGTCGTGGGGCCGAAGCGCTGTAGGCCTCTTCCTCTTACCCATGATGCTCTCCACCGTGCGGTGGGGAAGCACCTCACGCCTGATGGCCTCATTTAGGCCAGCCTCCAAATGATGGTCCCTCTCAAAGGCAGCCATCAAGGCTACCTCCTCGGAGGTCCACCGGGCCTTTGGGGCTGCTTGTAGGCGTTGAACCTCTGCGGCATGATACGCTTCTGGGTGACATCGTCGCTCGTGGCCTCTCCTCCCAGTGAAGCTCTTGAAGGAGCGGCCACAATGAGGACACGTTGGAGAACGCTCACCAGCCACAAGTGGCGTGGTGGGTGCAGCACCTCCCTCCATCAGAAATTGTGATGGAAGAAAAAAGCAAAGTCAATCAGTGCTGCGCCCTGCAAATCGCAGGGGGAGTGCAACTTAGTTACTAGAGTAGACTGTGGAATAGTCGAGAGGGGCGGCGGGAAACCTCCCCTATTTCTAGTATCCAGGGAGCCCACGTGGAGGGGTCGCACTCTTAGTATCTACTTCCCATAAGAGAGTCATAGTTACTCCCGCCGTTTACCCGCGCTTGGTTGAATCTCTTCACTTTGACATTCAGAGCACTGGGCAGAAATCACATTGCGTCAACATCCATCTCTGACCATCGCAATGCTTTGTTTTAATTAGACAGTCGGATTCCCCTGGTCCGTGCCAGTTCTGAGTTGATCGCTGGGCGCCAGCCGAAGTGGGTTTGGAGCTGGAGACGGCTTCTGCTGCTACCTAACCGGCCAGCGAGGACCGACGGTAGAGAGAGCCGGAGCTCCCGCGCCCACGCAGCCTAGCGCGTTCCACGGAAGGGCCGGAGACACGCCGGTCCGAGCTCTCGGCAAGAGGGGCGAGAGGGCTAAAATCGCCGCCACCATGTAATCCAACCCTCACAGGCACGTCAGGTCGTTTTGATCCCACCGTTGCATCAGCGTGGCAAACCCCACAGCGCGGCGCGTGCGTGAACCCTGCGGATGGATCCCCGACGACGCGCGCTTCCTCGCTGCGCTGGCTTTTCGACCAGCAGACGGCACAGGGGAACCGGGAGCGAAGCGAGACGGACGGGCGCCTTTATAAGGGCTTTTGAGGGTCCCTTTTGACGCCGCCGCCTTCACCACGCCTTTCACGAACCCGGTCCCCGTCTCACACCGCCGCACCAGCAGGCTTTATATTAACAAGGGGAGCGCGGCGCGAGGCCGCATTTGGAATGGGTCGCCGCCACCGGAGTGGGGGATAGGCACTGCGACGAGATGGGCGGACACCGACGGCACGGAAGGGAAAGAGGGCAGACGGCGACACCCAACAGCGCACACCTCGTTACCTCTGAGCCCAGTCCAGCGCCCGAACCCAGGCCCGCTTCCCACACAGGCCCGACTGGCCCGATCCTCAGAGCCAATCCTTATCCCGAAGTTACAGATCTAATTTGCCGACTTCCCTTACCTACATTAGTCTATCGACCAGAGGCTTCTTACCTTGGAGACCGGCTGCGGATATGGGTACGCACAGGCCCGAAACTGGGATGCCTCGCAGGGGCCGCGTGCGTGCAGGCTCCGCGCCGAAACGCGAGCCGCAGCAGCAACAGACCCCCTTCCCCTTGCTTCGCCCCATGCAGTTACCTGCCTCGCATGTTTCACGGACCGGCAGTGGTACGCGGGACGCCGCAAGAACCGCGGCGCTCTACGGCAGACCGTGTTACCAACACCCTTTCGCTCTGCAAGTGGCTTCTAGGGTCACGGCGCCTTAAACAGGAAAGAAAACTCTTCCCCGGACCACCGCCGATGGACGCGAGTTGGTTCCCGTTACCGGATTCCTGCACCAGGGGATACGAGCCCGAGATGGGGCCGGCCCCCTGGTTGGCATCCAGGCCTGGTTACGGAATAAGTACCGTATTCCCTTTCGCCGCTAACTCCCAACCGGCAACTTAGGAAAACCTCTTTATTCCTTTTTTTGGTCGGTCCTTCTCGTCCAGCAGCTCATCATCATCATCATCATCATCATAATAGTGGCCTGCCTGTTTCGTCATAGCCGCTCCCTAGCAACTAGACTACTACTTGTTGGCAGGCCAGCTTGTATGCTGTATTATGGACTTTGATGAGTAGTTCCGCCCCCTCACTTGGCCGTTGCCTCTAGCGTGGGATAAGGCTTTAGCCTTGGGCTTAGGAGCGACTAACCCATGTCCAACTGATGTTCACATGGAACCCTTCTCCACATCGGCCTTCAAGGGAAGTCTCTCTCGACTATTTGCTACTACCACCAAGATCTGCACCAGGGGCGGCTCCAGGCCGGCTCACGCCGGATCCCTTCAGCGCTCACCCCTGCGACCCTCCTACTCGCCGGGGCTTGGAGACCTGGGGTAGCTTGGCCTGTAGTGCCACCGACGGTCGAGTATCGGGAGAATGCTTGAGCGCCATACCATTTTAAGGGCTAGTTGCTTCGGCAGGTGAGTTGTTACACACTCCTTAGCAGATTCCAACTTCCATGGCCACCGTCCTGCTGTCTATAGCAACCAACGCTTTTCGATGGGGTCTAGATGAGCATTCGTTTAGGCCCCTTAACTCGAAGTTTAGTTCATCCCACAGCGCCAGTTCTGCTTACCAAAATTGACCCAATAGATACTCAGATTAGTCGCCGGAGCTTCAGCATTCAAGCAAGCTCGGCATCTCACCCATTTAAAGTTTGAGAATAACTTGAGGAAGTTTCGTCCCCAAGACCTCTAATCATTCGCTTACAGAATGAAACTCCTCATCTGTTTCCGAGAGTACCAGCTATCCTGAGGGAAACTTCGGAGGGAACCAGCTACTAGATGGTTCGATTAGTCTTTCGCCCCTATACCCAGCTCTGACAATCGATTTGCACGTCAGAATTGCTACGGACCTCCACCAGAGTTTCCTCTGGCTTCATCCAGGCCAGGCATAGTTCACCATCTTTCGGGTCCCAACATGTCTGCTCATGGTACTTGCCGACAGCACGCGCACTAGGCCACTCCGGACAGAGCAGGATCGGAGGGCGGAACCGCGCCGGACGAGCCCCGTGGGATGCGAGAGGCCGAAGCCCCCCGACCCGACGGAACCCGCCCAAAGACACGCGGCCCACCAACCGAGAGCCCAAGCAGAGCCGATGAGGCCAACAACAGATTTGCGCGACGGCGTCGCATGGCAAGTCCCGGGCCTGCGCCCCCCTGTGTACAGGCGAGTCCGGGAGGACTCGGGCCGTCGAGCGCCGCGGGTCACCCACGGGGCCAGCGGCGGGGTGGGAGAAAGGGTCTCATCTCGCCGGGCACCGCCTTCATTGGCCCCGCTTTGGTATGGAATGACCACGGCGGCATCGGCCGGCCGGGGATCGGCCCCGGAGAGCGCCGCCGGAGCCACGAGGACCCCGGGGCGCTCCCCTTTCACTTTCATTGCGCCTTTGGGTTTAGTGTGCCCATTGACTCGCACACATGTTACACTCCTTGGTCCGTGTTTCAAGACGGGTTGGGTGGGTCACCGATCTTTTGCACGCCGCGAGAGGGAGGACGAGGCCTCCCTCTGCTGCACGACCGTCGCAGGGCAGCCAGGACACCGGAGGTTTCCCCCTTCGCCGGCGCCTTGGAAGACCGCGACGTCGGGGTACCAATCCAACCGGGCCTTAGACGTCCCAGCAACGGGTCGCGGCGACCTACATCACGAGGGGAAATACGCCCACCAGCGCCGGCTTGGAGTGCGGGCACGCCCAAGAGTTCCTGGGTCGCCTCAGCGAATCCTGCACCCAGCCGACCTGAGCCGACGAGCTGAATCCCCATGGTTCGACCTTCGAGGTCCCACCCGTTTGACTCTTAACGGTTTCACGTACTCTTGAACTCTCTCTTCAAAGTTCTTTTCAACTTTCCCTCACGGTACTTGTTCGCTATCGGTCTCGTGGTCATATTTAACCTGCTTAGGGCTGCACTATCAAGCAACCCGACTCTACAGAGAGGCCCTTTCCGACAATCTCTCGTGTACCCTCGCGGGCGCCGCCACACGGGCCTGTCACCCTCCACGGGTAGTGGCCGTTTTCAAGCATAACTTAGGCGGTGAGAGACTGCGTGCCGGACCCTCCGAAACGCAACACCCCTGGCGCCGGGTTACGACGCCAGGTTATGCGCTGGGCTCATCCCGTTTCAGTCGCCCTTACTAAGGGAATCCCTGTTGGTTTCTTTTCCTCCGCTTATTAATATGCTTAAATTTAGCGGGTACTCTCCCCTAACACAAAATTTCCTCCTGCCTTACTGACCACTTCAGTAAGGATTTTTGACCAATAGGTTTGTTTGGCTTCTCGCTCCTCAGCATCATCATCATCTTATTGCGAGCCGCAATAAGCCGGAGCAGGAGAGAGGGAATGTGACGCACGCACGCCCCTTTGTGCGTCTCCCTCCTCCTCCAGCCCATCAAGATGCTGCGGCAGAGCCTCCACCCTCGATTAGGGTTGGGAGCCGAGACCTCAAGGCATGGACGGCGTGGCTAGCAGCATTCCGTCCGAGCGAGGCAGAATTGCTACTACAACACAGTTGGAGTGGTGCTTTGTTTGTTTGTCTGTGGGAGTTTAGTGTAGCAAGTAGTCTGGCGTTGTTCGTTACGTGCCACAGGGCACTGACTTCATTGGCCCAGGCGCGTCACACACTTCTCCACTTATTAATTATATTATAATCTTGCCCTCTTTCTTTAACCACCACCTCCACTGGTATACAGTAGATATCTTTATAGCCTCACTGCACTTGGAACCGCTGCTGCTGCCTGCACTGGTCCTTGAATGGGCTGCCCCAGACGCACAGTACAAATGAGTAGTACTCTCGTGCACTTTGACAACCCGTCTTAAGGGAACGCCCCAAGCAGCCTCTCTGCTTTTATTCAGGGCGAAACTCCCCAAGGCGGTCACTGCCGACCACGCGGGCCAAGGGCGGGAGAGCAACAACAGTGTTGTCTCCCGCCGCCGCCGCCGCTTAAGAGCCCACCGACACGGTATAGGGTGCGGTGGTAAGCGGACAGCGTGCCTCACGTGACATGACAATGCCGATGTATTGGAATTGATATCCGACCCTCGTGTAGGAGTGGCGGCAGCACATGAGAGTGCCGCAGCCGCAATGTGTGTTGGACTTGTCGATGTATCTGGTATTCTTGCGATTCACATACCGACACGCAGCTTGCTGCGGTCTTCATCGACCCACGAGCCAAGTGATCTACCATTAAGAGTTATACGTGCTCTATGAGTGTTTTGAGCTTTCATTCCACAAAAAAAAAAAATAAATAAAAAAAATAAATAAATAAATACATAAAGAAACAGAACATTTCCAAAAACGTGTATTTTGAGTGTATTTCATATTGTTATGTACCAAACCTTCAAAATGCACCAAAACGCTAAAAAAACAAAAACAAAAACATGGAAAGCATCCTATATGGGTAAGCAAAACAACAAACAAAAAACGTATCTTTTGAGTGTTTTTGAGATATTTGCGCACCAAAACAAGGCTAACTTTATGGAGAAAGAAAATAACATTACCAAAAACAAGTATTGTCAATGTTATTACAGCATTTTACCTACAAAAACAATCAAATGAATGGTCGTATGCATGCATACCCTATTTGGGGAAATGAAAGAACATTACGAGAAACGTGTATTACGAGTGTTTTTGAAGTAATTAGGTACCAAATCTCGAAAACGCATAAATAGCACTCTATGTGGAGAAACATTACCAAAAACGTGAATTTTGAGAGTATTTTCCAATTCTTAAGTACCAAAAGGACAAAACACACGCAAAGAACCCTATATGGGGAAAGGAAACAAGATTTCCAGACATGTCTTTTGAATGTATATGAGCTTGCTAGGGACCAAACGCTAAAAAAAAAAAATAAATAAATAAATAAATAAAAGCATAAAAAAAACCTGTATGGAAAAAAAAGAACAACCAAAAACTTATCTTTTCAGTGTTTTTTTTTTTTTTTTACAAATTACGCACTAAAACACTCAAATGCATGTAAAAAAAAAAAGAAAAAAAAAAACATTATATGGAGAAAGTGTAATTTTACAAAAAAAAACGTGTATTTTCAGTGTTTTCAGTTTCTTACGTAGATAAATGCCAAAATGCACGCAAAGTACTCCATATGGGTAAGCGAGAAGTACATTACAAGAAACGTGTATTATGTGAGTTTTTTTTTTTTTTCCTTCTTATGTAACGAAATGCTAAAACAGAAAAAGCACTTTATATATATATATATATATATATATATATATATATATATATATATATATATATATATATATATATATATATATATATATATATATATATATATATATATATATATATATATATATATATATATATATATATATATAATATAAGTTACGAAAAACGTATATTTTGAGAGTTTTTTTACAGACTTAGGTACGAAAAGGGCTAAATACATCCAAAGTCCCCCATATGGTGAAGCAAAACTACACTGTCAAAAAAATGTTTCGAATTTTTTTTCAGCGTGGTAGGCATCAAAACGCTAAAAACATGGAAATCACCCTATATGGGAATAGAAAACATTACGAAAAACGTTTTTTTTTTTTTACTTATTACGTATCTAAACTCTAGCGCATGTAAAACACCCTTTATGGAGAAACAGAATAATATTACCAAAAACTTCCCTTTTCAGTGTTTTGAGCTACTTACATAATAAAACGCCAAAATCCATGGAAAAAACAAAAATAACTACCAAAAACAAATATTTTTAGTGTTTTTGCGATTGTTACGTACAACAACGCCAAAATTAATGCAAACTACCCTATATGGAGAAACAAAACCATATTACGAGAAACGTGTATATTATGAGTGTTTTTGCGTTTCTTAGGTTCCAAAACACTGACACACCTGAATAACACTATGGAGAAACAGAAGAACATTACCAAAAATTTGTATTTTTGAGCGCATTTCATATTGTTAGGTACCAAAACCCCAAAATGCATGCAAAGAACATTATATAGAAAAAGGAAGCATTTCCAGAAAACGTGTCTTTTGTGTATTTATGAGCGCATTAGGCACCAAATCGCTGAAAAGCTTGCAAAACACCCTTCAAGGAGAAAAATAATAACATTAACAAAAATAAGGATTTTGAGTGTTTTTGAGTTTTTTTTTTTTTTACGTACAAAACAAAGACAATGAACAAAAAAGATATTATCTACGAGAAACGTGTTTTTCAACTTTTTTCGTGTTATCAGAACGCGAAAGTCCGTTAATACCATTCAATCTAAATGAAGAAACAGAACATTTCCCAAAACGATTAATTTTAGTATTTTTTCTCATTACTAGCTCCCAAAACATCAAAAGATACTGAAAGCGACATTCTATGAAATGTATCTTTTGAGTGTTCTGTGCATGTTAAGCAGCAAATCGCTAAAAAGCATAAGAAATAAAACGTGTCTTTGAGTGTTTTTTCTTTACGAGAAACATTTATTATGACCTTTTTTGAGTTTCTTAGGCACCAAAACAAATGAAAAACAAAACAAAAAAATAAATTGCACTATATACGGAGAAACAGAACATTACCAAAAAACGTGTATTTTGGATGTATTTCATATTGTTAGCCACCAAAACGCCAAAATGCACACTATATGGGGAAAGGAAACTAGTTTTCCAGAAACGTGTCATATGAGAGTTTATCAGCATGTTATGCACCAAAACGCTAAAAAGCATGGAAAGCACCCTTTATGGAGAAATAAAATTACTTTATTAAAAACAAGTAATTTGAGTGTTTTTCAGCTTGTTAATTATAATACGCCAAAATGCATGCATTTCTCAATATAGAGTGTTATAAATCACGTTTCTCGTAATGTCTTTTCGTTTCCCAATATAGGGATATTGGGAAAGGAAAATACATAACGAGGAACGTGTGTTTTATTTTTAACTTCATAGGTACTAAAATACTATATCAAGAAACGGAACATTACCAAAAAAGTTTTTTTTTCACATTATTAAGTACTAAAACACCAAAATGCATACAAACCCCCTATATAGGGAAACAAAACTCCATTACCAAAAACGCGTCTTTGAAGTGTTTTTAAGCGTAGTAGGCTCCAAAAACGCTAAAAAACATGGCAATTATTCTATATGGAAATACAAAACAACAATAAAAAAAAGAAACATATCTTTTGAATGTTTGTTGAACTTCTTACGTACCAAAACGCAAGCAAAACACTCTTTATGGAGAAACAGAATAAAATTAGCAAAAACAATTATTTTGAGTGTTTTTTTTTTTTAAGCTTGTTATACACAAAAATGCCAAAATACATGAAAAGCACGATATATGGGGAAACAAAACCACATTAACAGAAACGTGCCTTTTCATTGTTTTTTTTTTTTTCAGCATTTAGGCACCAAAACGGTAAAATGTATGGAAAGAACCATATTGGAAAACAAAACTTAAACAAAAAACGTGTTGTTTTAAGTGTTTTTTGAGCTTCTTATGTACAAAACGGCAATATGGATACAAAGAAAGATATGGGAAACGAAACGATATTACAAGAATTGTGCCTTTTAAGTGTTTCTGAATATCTTAGGTTAAAACCGTAAATGACACTTTATTTGAAGAACTTTGCCAAAAACGTCTGTTTTAAGCCTTTTTATATTGTTAGGTACTAGAACGCTAGAATGCATGCAAAGTACCTTTTATGGAGAAATAAAATGACATTACGATAAACGTGTATTATAAGTGGTTTTGATCTTCTTAGGTACCAAAACTCTACAAAGCGTGAATAGCACTCCACGGAAAAAAAATAAATAAATACAAAAAAGGTTTATTTGTAGTGCTTTTCACGTTGTTAGGTACCAAAAGACCAAAATGCATGCAAAGCACTCTATATGGGGAAACAAAATGACATTACGAGAAACGTGTCTTTTGAATGTTTTTGAGCGTGCGAGTCACCAAAACGCTAAAAAGCATTGAAATCATTTCATATGGGAATACAAAACGACATAACCAAAAACGTGTCTTTTCATTGTTTTTAAGACTTCCGTACCAAAACGCCAAAACGTATGCAAAAAGCACCCTTTATGAAGAAACGGAATATTATTACATTATCAAAACCGTGGATTTAGGGTGTTTTTGAACTTCTAACACAAAAGCGCGAAAATCCATGCAAACAACCCTATATTGTGATACAAAAGCATATTATATTGGTTTATAAATGTTATTGACCTCCTTAGATAACAAAATGCTAAAACACGTAAATATATATGTAGAAACAAAAGAATATTACCAAAAACGTGTGTTTTTAGTGATTTTTTTTTTTACATTGTTATGTGCAGAACGCGAAAATTCATACAACGCAGTTTTTTTTTTTTATATAAGGAAAACAAACGATATTACCAGAAATGTGCTTTTTCTGTATTCTCAGCGTTTTAGTCACGAAAACGCTAAAATGCATGTAAAAAAAATCCTATATTGGAATACATAGCAACATTATTAAAAAACGTGTTTTTTTTCACATACAAAACATTCTTTATGGAGAAACAAAAATATTACCGAAAAACGTATATTTTCAGTGTTTTGAAATTGTTCTGTACAAAAACGCTAAAATGCATGCAAAATGCTCTATATGAGAAACGAAACGATATTACAAAAAGTGTTCATATATTTGTTTCTGATGTTCTTATGTACCAAAACGCTATAACGCATGAATAGCACCTTATGTGGAAAAACAGAATAACATTACCAAGAACGTATCTTTTAAGTGCTTGTCAAAATGTCAAAATGGAATTAAAGGACTCTATTTAGGAAAACAAAATGACATTACCAAAACGCCAAAATGATGTTACAAGAAATATAGTTTATGAATGTTTTCGAGCTTAGTAGGTACCAAAACTCTTATATTTAGGGTGTTTTTGCCACCAAAACGCTAAAACGTATGAAAATCACGATATAATGAAAAACAAAACCAACATTGCCAAGACTGTGTCTTCTCAGTGTTTTTGTGTTTCTTACGTATTTAAACGTTAAAATTTATCCTAAACACCCTTTATGGAGAATGAGAATAACATTACCAAAAACGTGTATTATCAGTGTTTTTGGAGCTTCTTATGCCCAAAAATGCCAAAATGCATGCGAATTATCCTATATGGGAAACGAAACAATATTACAAGAAACGTGTATTATACTTGTAAGTGTTTCTTAGTCTGCTAGGTACCGAAGCGCTAAAACGTATGAATTGCATTTCATATGGAGAAACAGAACATTAATAGAAACGTCTGTTTTGAGACTTTTTTACATTATTAAAACCAAAATGCCAAAATGCATGCAAAACACCATTGGGAAATTACAAGACATTATGAGAAACGTGTATAATGAAAGTTTTTGAGCTCTAGATACCAAAACGAAAAAAACGCAAGAATAGAACTCTATATGGAGAAACAGAACATCAATAAAAACGAGTATTTTTGGTATATTTCACATTGTTAAGCACCAAAACGCCAAAATGCATACAAAGCACCCTATATGGGGAAAAGAAATATTTCCAAAAACGTGTCTTTCAATTGTTTTTGAGCGTGATAGGCACCAAAACGGTAAAATGTATGGATAGCTTTTTGAACTTGTTACGTACGAAAACGCTCAAAATCATACAAAACACACAATGGAAAAACATAATAATATTACCAAAAAACGTGTAATTTTAATGTGTTTTTAACATTGTTAGGCAACAAAACGCCAAAATCCATACAAAGCACCCTATATGAGGTAAGGAAACGAGATTTCCAAAAATCGTGTCTCTTGAGTGTTCACGAGCGTGTTAGGTTCCACAACGCTGAAGGGTACGAAAAGCACTCAATATGGGAAGAGAAAACATTACCAAAAACGTCACTTTTCAATGTTAATCAGCTACGTCCATACAAAAACGCAATAACACATGTAAAAGACCCTTCATCAAGAAGAAAATAACATTATCAAAAATAAATATTTTGGGTTTCTGAGGTTGTTATGTAGAAAAACGCCAATACCCATGGAAAATACCCTATATGAGAAAAAGAAACAAGATTTCCAGAAACGTGTCTTTTGAGTTTTTATGTGGGTGCTAGGCACCAAAACACTTAAAAGCTATATGAGAAAAAAAAAAAAGAGAAAATATATGGGAAAAAAAAAAAATTACGTTTCTTTTCAGTGTTTTTTTTTCTCCGCTACTTATGTACCAAAACGTTAAATTACATGCAAAACACCCCTTATGCAGAAATAGAATAAAATTACCAAAACAACTATTTTGAGCGTTTTTTTTTTTCTTATTACGTAGTAAAACGCCAAAATCCATAGAAAGTGTCAACTATAGGGAAACGAAAAGACATTATCAGAAATCATGTATTATGAGTGTTTTGAGCTAAAACACATGAATACCATTCTATATAGCAGAACAGATTAACATTACGAAAAACGTGAATTTTGAGTGTTTTCTCATTGTTAGGTAAGAAAACGCAAAAATCCATGCAAAACCTTCTATATGGGAAGAGGAAACGACATTACCAGAAATTAATTTTTTGAGTGTTTTTTTAAAGTATTAGGCACCAACACGCTAAAAAGTATGGAAATCACCCTATATGGGAATTGAAAACAACATTACCAAAAACGTGTCTTTTAAGTGTTTTGAATTTTTACGTACCAATATATTAAAACGGATGGAAAACACCCTTTTATAAAGAAACATAATAAAATTACAAAAAAAAAAAGTATTTTGAGTATTTTTGAGCTAGTTACGTACAAAAACGCCAGAATGCCTGCAAAATATGGGGAAGTATGGAGAAACGAAAAGATATTAAAAGAAACGTGTATTGTTATAAATGTTTCTGAGTTCATTTTGTATCAAAACGCTAAAACGCCTGAGTAGCACTCTATGTGGAGAAACGTAATAATATCACCAAAAACTTGAGTCACCATTGTATTTTACATTCTTAGGTACCAAAACGCCAAATATATGCGAAGCACCGTATATTAGAAAAGAAATGACATTAGGCACCAAAACACTAAAAAAACATGAAAACAAAGTAACATTACTAAAAATGTCTCTTTTCAATCTTTTCGAGCTACTTTCCAAAACGCTAAAACGAATACAGAACACCCTTTATGAATAAAGCGAATAATATTACCAAAAACAACTATTTTCAATGTTTTTAGCTTCATACATACAAAAACACCAAATATATGGAAAGTACACTATATGGGGAAACGAAAGAACCTTAAGAGAAACGCATATTATGAGTGCCTTTAGCTAAATGCTAAAACGCTAAACGCTAAAAAAAAACATTAACAGCTTTCTATATGGAGGAATAAAACATTACTAAAAACGTGTATTTTCATTGTATTCCAGAATTAGGTAACAAAATACGCCATTTATGAGGAAAGGAAACGAGATTTCCAGAAACGTATCTGTTGAGTGATTATGAGCGTGCTAGTCACCAAAACGCTAAAAAGCATGGAAAGCATCCTATTTGGGAATAGAAAACAACCTTATGAAAAACATATACTTTAAGTGTCTTGAGTTGCTTATGTAATAAAACGCTAAAACGCATGCAAATCATTCTTTATCGAAAACAGAATAACTAACAAAAAATAAGTGAGTACAAAAACTCCAAAATGCATGGAAAGTAAAATGTATGGGGTAACGAAATTACGTTACGAGAAACGTATATATATATATATATATATATATATATATATATATATATATATATATATATATATATATATATATATATATATATATATATATATATATATATATATATATATATATATATATATATATATATATATATATATATATATATATATATATATATATATATATATTTTTTTTTTTTTTTTTGAGCTTCTTAGGTACCGAAACGTTAAAACGAATGAATTAAACTCTATATGGAAAAACAGAACAACATTACCAAAAACATGTATTTTGAGCATTTCACATTGTTACGTGTCATATCGCAGAATGCATGCAAAACACCCTATATTGGGAATGGAATCATTTCCCGAAATGCGTCTTTTGAGTGTTTATCAACGTGTTAGGAAGCAAATCGCTTAAAAGCACGGAAAGAACTCTATACGGAAAAAAAAAAAAAAAGGAAACCACATTACTGAAAAAGAGTCCTTTCAGAATTTTGAGTTATTTACGTACCAAAACGCTAAAATGCACGCAAAACACACTTTAAAGAGAAACACAATCACCTTACCAAAAACCTGTGTTTTTTTTTAGAGTTTTTGAGCTTATTACATAGAAAAAAACATCAAAATGCATGAAAAGTACACTGTTTGGGGAAACGAAAGAACGTTACTATAAACATGTATTATATTTTTCTTTTTTTTTCAGCTTCCTAGGTATCAAAACGCTAAAACGAATGGATAGTACTCTATGTGGACAAATAGGACATTAACAAAAACGTTTATTTTACATTGTTAGGTATCAAAACGGAAAAAGATATTTCCAAAAATCATGTCTTTCCATTGTTTATGAGCATGTTATGCACCAAAACGCCAAAAAGTATTGAAAGAGCCCAATATGAAAAAAAAAAACTAAGAAAAACGTCTCTTTTAAGTGTTTAAGCTAATTACGTACCAAAACGCAAAAAAAAAAAAAAAGAAAAAAAACGCGTGCAAAACAACTCTTATGGAGAAACAGAATAATATTACCAAAAACAAGTATTCTCAGTGTTTTGGAGCTTGTTACGTAAAAAAAAAAACGCCAAAATGAATTGCATAGTACCCTATATAGGGACAGGAGATGGGATTTCCAGAAACCTGTCTAATGATTTTTTTTTTATGAGAGTGTTAGGGAACAAAACACTGAATAGCATGAAAATCTCCCTTTATGGGAATATAAAACAACATTACGAAAAACGTGTTTTTGAGTGTTTCTTATTACGCACGAAAACACTACAACGCATGCACAACAAGTCTTATGGAAAAACATAAAAACATTACCAAAAACAAGTACTTTGAGTGTTTTTGATGTTGTTACATACAAAAATGTCAAAATTCATGAAAAGTACCCTATATGGGGAAACGAAAAGACATTACGAGAAACTTTTATTTTATTTTATCTTTTTTTTTAGCTTCTTAGGTACCAAAACACTGAAAAGCATGAATGGAACTATATGGAGAAACAGAACAATGTTAGCAAAAAACGAATATTTTCAGTGTATTTCACATTATTAGGTGCCAAAATGCCAAAATGCACACAAAGCACCTTATATGGGGAAAGGGAACGAAGTTTCCAGAAACGTGTCATTTTCGAGCAAATTTTAAATTTACATTATAAATATACCAAAAACGTGTATTTTGAGTGTTTTTGAGGTTGTTACGTAGAAAAATGCCAAAATGCATGGAAAGTACTCTACATGGAGAAACGGAAAACACTTCACGAGAAACAGGTATTATAAGAGTTTTGAGCTTCTTAGGTACAAAAAATGCTAGAACGCATGATTAGCACTCTATATAGGGAAACAGAACATTACCAAAAACATGTCTTTTGAGTATGTTACGTGATTTACGCTTCAAAACACTAAAATACATGCAAAACTTAATGACATTACAATTATTTTCAGTGTTTTTGAGCTTGTTACGTACAAAAACGCCAAAATGGAAACCTATATAGAAAACAAACCGTTATAACAAAAAACGTGCATTGCAAGTGATTCTGAGCTTCTTAGGTGTCAAAACACTAAAACGTGTGAAAAGTACTCTGGAGACACAGAACAACATTATCAAAAACGTGTGTTTTGAGCATTTTTCACCTTGTTATGTACCAAAACTCAAAAATGTATAGAAAGCACGTTGATTGTTGAAAGTACTTATCAAAAATGCGTATTGTTATTGTGTTTGACCTCGTTTGGTACCAGAACATCAAAATCCATGCAAATAACCCAATATAAGAAAACGAAAACAAATTACGAGAAACATTAATAATATATATATATATATATATATATATATATATATATATATATATATATATATATATATATATATATATATATATATATATATATATATATTTTTTTTTTTTTTTTTTTTTGAGCCTCGTAGTTACCAAACTGCAAAAAGACACGCGAAACATAACAACATAACCACAAACGTATATTTTGAGTGTTATTCACATTGTTAGCTACAAATACTAAAATGCACGAAAAGCACAGTATATGGGGGAAAAAACGACATAATAAAAAAAGTGTCTTTTTAAGCGTTTTTTTTTTTTTTTTGTGTGTGTTAGATACCAAAACGCTATATTGCATGAAAAGCACTTGATATTAGAATACAAAAAAGGCATTACCAAAAAAAAAAAAAATTATCTTTTGAGTGTTTTGAGCTTTATACGTACAAAAACGCTAAAACGAATCCAAAGAAATTCTTTATGGAGAAATAGAATAACATTACCAAAAACGTAAATTGTGAATGTTTTTGAGCTTGTTAATTACAAAAACGGCAAAATGTATGGAAAGAATATTATATGGTGAAACAAACCGTACTTACCTGACGCGTCTATGAGCGCTAAAACGCATGAATAGTACTCTATACATCTGAACATCTTTAGAAAAAATGTATGTTTTTAGTGTTTCTCACATAATTAGGTACCAAAGCGCGAAAATGAATGAAAGGCACGGAAATCATTCTATACTGGAATAGAAAAGCAACATTAACAAAAACGTGTCTTTTAGTATTTTTGAGCTTCTTAAGTGCCAAAACGCTGAAACGAATGCAAAAAACCCTATATGGCGAAACAGAATAACATTACCAAAAACGTGTTTTTGAGATTCTTACGCACAAAAACGGCAAAATGCATGAAAAATACCACGTATAGGAAACGATATATTACAAGAAACATGTATTACAAGTGTTCCTGAATTTGCTAGGTACCAAAACGGTAAAACATTGAGAAATTGTTCTTTTGAGTTTTTTTTTTTTTTTTTTTTTACAGTGCTATATATCAACACGCCAAAATGCATGCACTATTTATGGAAAAACAAAAGGACATTATGAAAAACGTGTATTTTCAGTGCTTTTGAGCTACTTTACCAAAACTAAAATACGTCAATAGTACCCTACATGGAAACAAAACATTATCAAAAACATTTATTTATTTATTTATTTACCTTCTCAGGTATCAATATCCTAAAACGCATGAACAGCACTCCATATGTGGAAACTGAACAACATTACCAAAAAAACGTGTGTTTTGGGTATTTTTCTCAATGTTAGGTACTAAAACGCCAAAATACCTACAAATCACTTTATATGGGGAAAAGAAACAGAACAACTTTATTAAAAACGTTTATTTTGAGTGTTTTTTTTTTCACTTCAGTAGGTCTCAAAACGTCAAAAGGCACGCAAAGTACTGTATATGGAGAAACGAAATGATATGACCAGAAACGTATCGTTTGAGTGTTTTTGAGCGTGTTAGACACTAAAACATTAAAAAGCATGCTAACCACTCTATATGGTAACATAAAACATTACCAAAAACGTTTCTTTGGAGTGTTTAGGAGCTTCTTACGTACCAAAATGCTAAAACGCATGCAAAAACAACATTCAAATGGAGAAACAGAATAACATTACCAAAAATGTGTATTTTGAGTATTTTTAACTTGTTAGGAACGAAACGTCAAAATGCATGAAAAGTACCCTATATGATGAAACGAAACGATATTATCAGAAACGCGTATTATGAGTATTTGTTTTTAGATTCTTAGGTATCAAAGTGCTAAAACGCGTAAATAACATTTAATATGGAGAAACAGAATATTACGAAAAACGTGTATTTTGGAGAGTATTTCACATTGTCAGTAATCAAAACGCCAAAAATGCATAGAAAGCACTCTATATGGGAAAATAAAAACCAGAAACGTGTCTTTTCGGTGTTTTTGAGAATATTAGGCACGAAAACATTATAAAGCACTCTACTCTGGGAATACAAATCAAGATTAACTAAAATGTATCTTATATGTTTCTTTAAGCTTCTTCCATACCAAAACGCTCAAACGCATGCAAAATATCCTTTACGGTCAAACGGAATAACATTACCGAAATCGTGAATTGCGAGTGTTTTTTTTTTTTTTACTTCTTACATAGAAAAACGCCAAAATACATGCAAATTACCCTATATTGGGAAACGAAATGATATTACAATAAACCCGTATAAGGAGTGTTTCTGTGCTTAGGTACCAAAACACTAAAACGTGTGGAAAAAAAAAATATATATATATATATATATATATATATATATATATATATATATATATATATATATATATATATATATATATATATATATATATATATATATATATATATATATATATATATATATATATATATATATATATATATATATATATATATATATATATATATATATATATATATATATATATATATATATATATATATATATATATATATATATGCACATATACGGATAAATAGAACATTACCAAAATCGTGCGTTTCGGGTGTTTTCACTTTGTTAAGTAACAAAACGCCAAAATACATGCACAGCAAGTGATTTCAAGAAGCAGCAAAAATGATCCCCCCACCCCCAAAAAAAACGTGTATTGTAAGTGTGTTTGAGCTCGTTAGTACTAAAACACCAAAATACAAGCTAACCACTCTATATGGGAAAACGAAAAGACATTTTGAGAGATGTGCATAATGAGTGTTTCTGAGCTTCATAGGTACCACGACACAAAAACACATGAATATTGAATATATTGAAAAGCCGAACAACATTTCGAAAAAGTGCATTTTAAATGTTTTATTTATTTTTATTTTTTTCACATTGTTAAGTACCAAAACGTTATAAAGCATGCGAAGCATTCTATAAAGGGAAACAAAGCGGCATTACCAGAACCGTGTTTTCTCAGTGTTTTTGAGCTTGTTACGTACAAAGGCGCCAAAATGCATGCAAACAATACTATATAGGAAATAAACCGATATTTTTTGCGTTATAGTGCGTAACACACTCAAAACACTCAAATGACACGTTTCTGGAAAATTTGTTTATTGTATGCATTTTGGTGTTTTGGTATCTAACATTGTGAAATACATTACCAGAAAAGTGTCTTTTAAGTGTTTTTGAGCATGTTCAGCACAAAAACGCTAAAAAGCATGGAATTCACCCCGTATGGCAATACAAAACAATATTACGAAAAACGTGTCTGTTGGGTGTTTTTATCTTCTTACGTGTCAAAACGCTAAAAGGCATGCAAAGCACATTTAAACATTACCTAAAAGATGTATTTTGAGTGTTTTTGAGCTTGTTACGTACAAAAACCTTATATAAGTAAACAAAAAAAAAAAACACGAGAAACGTGTAGTATGAGTGTTTTTTGAGCATGTTAGGTACAAAAACTCGAAAGCGCTTGAATAGCATCCTGTATGGAGAAACATAATATTATCAAAAACGTATATTTTGAGTATATTTCACATTATTGGGTGCCATAACGCCAAAATGCATGAGAGCACACTATATGGGGAAAAAAACGACATATCCACAAACATGTATTTTGAGTCTTTATGAGCGAATTATGCAGAAAAAATAAATAAAAAGCATGTAAAACATCCTATATACGAAAAGAAAAAAAAAACATTACTAAAAACGTGTCTTGAGTGTTTTTGATCTACATACGTAACAAAACAGTCAAACCCATGAAAACACCGTTTATGAAAAAAAAAAAACAATAATAATAACTAACAAAAACAAGTATTTTAAGCGTTATGAGCTAGTTACGTACAAAAACGTCAAAAAGCATAGAAAATATCTATATGAAGAAACTACATGAAGAAACAGAACAACATTACCAAAAACGTGTATTTCGAGTGTATTTTACATTGTCAGGTTCTAAAATGTCAAAATGTACGTAAAGCACCCTATACTGGGAAAGAAAATGAGATTTACAAAAATGTGTTTTTTTTAATGTTTATGAGCGTGCTAGACACTAAAACGCTAAAAAGCATGAAAGTCAACCTATATGAGAGAGCAAAACATTACCAAAAATGTTTCTTTTCAGCATTTTTGAGCTACCTACGTACGAAAACGCTTGAAAAAGCACCCTTTATGCAGAAAGAAAATTATATTACCAAAAACAAGTATTTCTATTATTCTCAGCTTGTTTCGTAATAAAAACGCGAAAATGCATGCAAAGTACGCTATATGAGTAAACAAAAACACATTACAAGAAACGTATATTATTAGTGTTTTTGAGCTTATTTATTACTAAAACCCTAAAATTCATGAATAGGTCTCTATATGAAGAAAGAGAACATTACCAAAAACTTGTATTTTGTATGAAATCCACAATATAGGTGCCAAAACACTAAAATAAAAGCAAAGCACCGTATGTGTGGAAAGGAAACGAGATTTTCAGGAACGCGTCTTTTTCGTTTATGAGCGTACTAGGCACCAAAACACTAAAAAGCATGAAAAACACCCTATGTGGGAAAACAAAACAACATTAATAAATGCGCTAAAACGCATGCAAAACACCTTTTTATGGAGAAACAGAAAAACATTACTCAAAACAAATATTTTGAGTGTTTCAGATCTTCGTACGTAGAAAAACGCCAAAATGCATGGAAGGTACTTTGTATGAAGAAATGAAAAGACATAACGAGAAACATGTATTACTAAAAACTAAACTGCAAGAAACGTGTCTTTTGAGTGTTTTTGAGTCTTAGGCACAAAAAAGCTAAAATGCATGAAATTTACCCTATATGGGAATGAAAACATTACGAAAAATGTGTTTTTTCACTCTTTTTGAACCAAAATGCTAAATGGCATACAAAACTCACTTTATGGAGAAACACAATAACATTATCAAATACAATTATTTTTAGAGTTTTGAGTTTATTAGGTACAAAAACGCTAAAATGCATTCAAAGTACCCTATATGGGTAAACGAAAAGACATTACGAGAAACATGTATTACTCGTATGAGAGTTTTTGAGCTTCTTAGGTAACAAAACGCTAAAAGACATGAATAGTATTCTATATTGAGAAACAGAATCACATTACGAAAACGCGTATTTTGAATATATTTAACATTGTTGGGTATTAAAATGCAAAAAATTGCATGCAAAGCATGGGGAAAGGAAACTAGATTTCAGGAAACGAGTCTTTGGAGTATTTATGAGCGTGTAAGGCCCTAAAACGCTAAAAAGCATCTAAAGCATCCTATATGGAGAAAAAAAAAAATGCCACAATAGTGTATTTTCAGTGTTTTTCAACTACTTGCGTACCAAACCGCAAAACACCCTATATGGAGTAAGACAATGACATTACCAAAAACAAGTATTTTGTGTGTTTTTCAGCTTGTTACGTGCAAAAACGTCAAAAACGTACCTCTATATGAGAAAACGAAAAAACACCACAAGAAACGTGCATTATGAGTATTTTTGAGGTTCTTAGATACTAAAACACGAAAACGCATGAGTAGCACTCAATATGTAAAAAAAAAAAAAAAAAAGGAAAACAACATTACCAGAACCGTGTATTTTAAGTGTGTTTTACTTTCTTAGATACCAAAATCGAGGTGTCCAAACGAAATATCCAAAAAACGTATATTTTCAGTGTTTATCAGCGTGTTGGGCACAAAAATGCTGAAAAGCATGAAAAACACCCTATATAAGAGAAAAATACCTCTTTGAGTGTTTTTTTGAACGTCTTACATACCAAAATGCTAAAACGAGTGTAAAACGCCCCCTATAAAAAAAAATTGATATCATTACTTTTTGAGATTCTTACATAGATAAGCGCCAAAATGCATAGAAAGTACCCTAGATGGGGCAACGAAAACACATTACGAGAAACGTGTATTACGAGTGTTTTAGAGTCTCTTAGGTATCAAAAGGCTGAAACCAAAAACGTTCACTTTGAGTGTTTTTCACATTATTAGGTACCGAACCGCCAAAATGAATGTAACACCTTCTATATTGGGAAACAAAGCGACATAACCAGTTTAGTGTTTTTTATTGTTTATGAGTGTGTTAGGCACCTAAAAGCTATAAAACATGGAATTCACCCTATATGGGAATACAAAACAACATTAAGGAAAACGTATCTTTTGAGTGTTTTTGAACTTCATACGTACAAAAACGCTAAAACGCATGTAAAACACACCATGTAAAAACAGAATAACATTACCAAAAACAACTATTTTCGAGTGTTTTTGAGTTTTGTTACGTATAAAAACTCAAAAAATGCATGTAAATTATCCTATATGTGGAAACGAAAAGACATTACCAGAAACGTGAATCATAAGAGTTTTTGAGCTTTTATGGTGCCAAAACCGAAAAACCCATTAATACTACTCTACTTGAAGAAGCAATACAATATTAAGGAAATGGTGTACGAGTAATTCACATTGTTAGGTACCAAAATGCCAAAATGCATGTAAAGCAACCTATATCTGGAAAACAAACGACATTTCAAGAAACGTTTGTTTTGTATGTGTATGTGCGTGTTAGGCTAAAAAACGCTGAAATATGGGGAAAAAAAATAATATTACAAAAAAAAAAAGGTCTTTTGACTGTTTTGAGTGACTCTATGGTGAAATGAAAACCACATATCCAGAAACATGTCTTTTCAGTATCTTTTAGAGCGTGTATTTTGAAATGAAACGACATTTCCAGAAATATTTCTTTTGAGTGTTTATGGGTGTGTAGGGCATCAAAACTCTAAAAACCATGGAAAGCACTCTATATGGGGAAAAAAAAACCTTTACCAAAGACGTGTCTTTTGATTATTTTTACGCACCAAGAAACGCTAAAACGCTGTTTACGTACCAAAACGCTAAAACGCAACTAAAACACCATTTATAAAGAAACACAATAACTTTACAAAAAAAAAACATATATTTTGAGTGTTTGTGAGCTTGTTACGTTCAAAATTGCCAAAATGTATGGCAAGTACACTATATGGGAAAATAAAAGAACATTACGAGATAGTGTATTTTGAGTCTTTTGAGCATGAATGGGTACTCTATATGGAGAAACAGAACAACATGTGTACTTTGAGTGATTTTCACATTGTTAGGTACCAAAACAGAAAAATGCATGCAAAACACCTTCTATGATAAAACGAAAGGATTTTCCCAAAACCATGTATTATGAGTGTTTATGGGCGTGCTAAACACCAAAACGCTGAAAAGCATTGAAAGTAACCTATACGGGAAAATTAAATTTGGAGGAGGCAGTAGACACCTGCCGAAACGATAATTACTCCCAGTGAGGTCTAAAGCACTGCTCAGGGGGTGCTGTGAACTTATCATTAAACCCAGCTGTGACCTCACTGAACGTTTACTTTTGTGTCTCACAACACAAGGGGGCAGTCACAGCCTGCCCTCTAAAGACAACTCTCTTCCTCCACACAAAACTACAAGCACCTAATAACAAACACACCCTTCACTCAAAAATTTTAAAATCATCATGGCGATTCCTACACCAGCCTCGGAGTCCCCATCTGGGGAGGGGACCATAAATGTCCCCAGGTCGGACTGCCTTTCTGTCGACGACCCTAAGTGTCTTGACACCCCCCTCAACTTTTTCTTCATTAACTTCTGCAACATTCGCGGTCTAAGATCTAATTTTCAATCTGTAGAACACCACCTCTCCTCTTCTAAACCTCATCTTCTTTTCCTCAGTGAAACTCAGGTGTCTGAGGCAACTGACAGTAGCCCCTTTTCTGTTCCCTCCTACTTTATCCTCATTTTCGGTCCAAAGCTTGATGCTGCGTTTATGTGCGCAATGACTTAATCTGCTCTCGTGGCCACGCTCTTGAATCTTCCGAGTTTTCCACCATCTGGCTACGACTACAGAGTCACTCTGACTTCCTGACCGTCTTGGAGATTCGCCCAACATTCTTGACCTTTTCCTGACCTCTAATCCTTCTGCTTATGCTGTCACCCTTTCTTCTCTGTTGGGCTCCTCCGATCACAATCTCATATCTTTATCTTGTCCTATCACTCCAATCCCTCCTCAGGATCCCCCTAAGCGAAAGTGGCTCTGGCGTTTTGCCTCTGCTAGTTGGGTGGACCTGAGGAGGTATTTTGCTGATTTTCCTTGGAATGACTACTGCTTCCGTGTCAGAGACCCGTCTTTGTGTGCTGAGCGCATAACAGAGGTGATAGTGTCTGGCATGGAGGCATACATTCCTCACTCTTTTTCTCGTCCTAAACCTTCTAAACCTTGGTTTAACACAACTTGTTCTCGTGCTATACATGATAGAGAGGTGGCCCACAAAAGATACTTTTGTGGGCCTTCCATCACCAGAATCTCATGCACTTTATATTTCTGCCCGGAACCATGCCAAGTCTGTTCTCCAACTAGCCAAAAACTCCTTCATTAAAAAAAAATATCAGAACCTTTCAAGATCTAACTCCCCTCGTGATTTCTGGCATCTAGCCAAAAATATCTCCAGTAACTTTGCTTCTTCTTCTTTCCCTCCTCTATTTCAACCAGATGGCACCGCTGCTATCACATCTATTTCTAAAGCTGAACTCTTTGCTCAAACCTTTGCTAAAAACTCTTCCTTGGACGATTCTGGGCTTGTTCCTCCCTCTCCTCCACCCTCTGACTACTTCATGCCACCTATCAAAATTCTTCGCAATGATGTTTTCCATGCCTTCGCTGGCCTAAACCCTCGGAAGGCTTATGGACCTGATGGGGTCCCTCCTAGTGTTCTCCGAAACTGTGCCTCCGTGCTTGCACCTTGCCTAGTCAAACTCTTTCAGCTCTGTCTGTCAACATCTACCTTTCCTTCTTGCTAGAAGTTTGCCTACATTCAACCTGTTCCTAAAAAGGGTGACCGTTCTAATCCCTCAAACTACCGTCCTATTGCTTTAATTTGCTGCCTATCTAAAGTTTTTGAATCTATCCTCAACAGGAAGATTCTTAAACATCTATCACTTCACAACCTTCTATCTGATCGCCAGTATGGGTTCCGTCAAGGCCGCTCTACTGGTGATCTTCTGGCTTTCCTTACTGAGTCTTGGTCATCCTCTTTTAGAGATTTTGGTGAAACTTTTGCTGTTGCCTTGGACATATCAAAAGCTTTTGATAGAGTCTGGCACAAAGCTTTGATTTCCAAACTACCCTCCTACGGATTCTATCCTTCTCTCTGTAACTTCATCTCAAGTTTCCTTTCTGACCGTTCTATTGCTGCTGTGGTAGACGGTCACTGTTCTTCTCCTAAATCTATTAACAGTGTTGTTCCTCAGGGTTCTGTCCTGTCACCCACTCTTTTCTTATTGTTCATAAATGATCTTCTAAACCAAACTTCTTGTCCTATCCACTCCTACGCTGAAGATACCACCCTGCATTTTTCCACGTCTTTTCATAGACGTCCAACCCTTCAGGAGGTAAACATATCACGCAGGGAAGCCACATAACGCCTGACTTCTGATCTTTCTAAAATTTCTGATTGGGGCAGAGCAATCCTGGTATTGTTCAATGCCTCAAAAACTCAATTCCTTCATCTATCAACTCGACACAACCTTCCAGACAACTATCCCCTCTTCTTCAATGACACTCAACTGTCCCCCTCTTCCACACTGAACATCCTCGGTCTGTCCTTTACTTATAATCTGAACTGAAAACTTCACATCTCATCTCTAGCTAAAACAGCTTCTATGAAGTTAGGTGTTCTGAGACGTCTCCACCAGTTTTTCTCACCCTCCGTGCTGCTAACTCTGTACAAGGGCCTTATCCGTATGCTTCACATGTCTGGGGGGTTCCACTCACACTGCCCTTCTAGACAGGGTGGAATCAAAAGCTTTTCGTCTCATCAATTCTTCTCCTCTAACTGATTGTCTTCAGCCTCTCTCTCACCGCCGCAATGTTGCATATCTAGCTGTCTTCTACCGCTATTTTCATGCTAACTGCTCTTCATATCTTGCTAACTGCATGCCTCCCCTCCTTCCGCGGCCTCGCTGCACAAGACTTTCTTCTTTCTCTCATCCCTATTCTGTCCACCTCTCTAACGCAAGAGTTAACCAGTATTCTCAGTCATTCATCCCTTTCTCTGGTAAACTCTGTAACTCCCTGCCTGCTTCTGTATTTCCACCTTCCTATGACTTGAATTCCTTCAAGAGGGAGGTTTCAAGACACTTATCCATCAATTTTTGACCACTGCTTTGACCCTTTTGTGGGAATGGCATTTCAGTGGGCATTTTTTTTAATTAGATTTTTGTTGCCCTTGGCCAGTGCCCTTTCTACATAAAAAAAAAAAAAAACAGCATTACCAAAAACGTCTCTTTTTATTGCTTTTAAGTAGGTACGTACCAAAACGGTCAAATGCATGCAAAACACCCTTTAAGGAGACAGAATAACATTACCAAAACACAAGTAATTTTAATATTTTTTTAGCTTGTCACGTGCAAAAAACGCTGAAATGCAGCAAAATATGCTTATGTGAGAAAACGAAAGGATATTACGAGAAAAGAGTATTTGGAATGTTCTTGAGCATCTTAATAACACTCTGTATGGAGAAACATTATCAAAATCGAGTATTTTGAGTGTTTTTTTTTCTTTTTTACATATTTAGGTACCAAAAAGCCAAAATCCATGCAAAGTCTTCTATATATGTGAAAACTGAACATCACAAGAAAAACATCTTTTGAGTGTTTTATGCATGTTAGACAACAAAACGCTAAAATGCATGGAAAGCACACTATATTGGAAACAAAAAGCGTGTCTTTTAAGTGTTTTTGAGCTACTTAAGTACAAAAAAACGGAAAAAAAACATGCAAAACACTCTTTATGAAGTAAAAGAGTAATATTACCAAAAAACAAGTATTTTCAGTGATTTTGAGCTTGTTACGTACCAAAACGCTAGAAGAACAATATTACTAAAAATGTGTATTTTGAGTGTATTTCACATTATAAGGTGCCATAACGACAAAAACGATATTTCCATAAAAGTGTCTTTTGAGTTTTTATTAGTGTCTTAGGTACCAAAACAAAGAAAGCATAAAAAGCATTCTATACGGTGAAAGAAAACATGAAAAACGTGTTTTTTTTTTTTATCTATTTACGTACCAAAACCCTAAAACACATGCAAAACGTCCTTTATGAAGAAAAACGATAACATTGCTTAAAACATGTATTTAAAATCTTGTTTTTTTTTTTTTTTTACTTTTTACGTACAAAAAACGCAAAAATCCATGGAAAGTACGCTATACTGGAAAATAAAAGGACATTACGAGAAACGTGTATTAACAGTGTTTTTGATATTAGGTACCAAAACGCTAAAACTCATGAATAGCACTCTATATAGAGAAACAGAACATTACCAAAAACGTGCATTTCACATTGTAAGGTGTCATAACTACAAAATGCCTTCAATGCACCCTATATGGAGAAAACAAACAATATTTCCATAAACTTGTATTTTGGGTTTTCATTAGCATGATAAGCACCAAAACTCTAAAAAGCATAGAAAGCACTCTATAACGTCAAAGAAAACAACATGACGAAAAACGTGTCTTTTAAGTGTTTATTTACGTACCAAAACCCTAAAACATGCAAAACGCCCTTTATGGAGAAAACCAATATCATTATCTAAAACGAGTATTCTGAATGTTTTTTTGAGATTTTTACGTACAAAAACGCAAAAATGCATGGAAAGTACCCTATATTGAAAAATAAAAGGACATTACGAGAACTTTGGTACCAAAACGATAAAACTCATGAACAACACTATATGGAGAAACAGAACAACACCAAAAACGGGTATTTTAAGCGTTTAAGTGGAAATCAATCTTTAAGAGAAAATTTAAATAATACGAAAAGAAATCGTCACCTGAGTGTTTTGAACTTCTTACGTACCAAAACGCTAAAACGTATAGAAAACACCACTTATGGAGAAATATAGCATTACGAAAAGCAAGGATTTTCAGTGTTTTTTTTTCAGATTTTTACGTAGAAAAATGCCAAGATGTATACAAAATACTCTATGAGGAGAAACAGAAAGACATTACAAGAATTTTTTATTGAGTGTTATTTTTTTTTTTTTTTTAGGTTCTTAGGTATCAAAACGCGAAAATGCCTTACAATCACTATGTGGAGAAACATAAGAACGATAACAAAAATGTGTATTTTGAGTGTTTTTACCTTGTTATATACTAAAACGCCAAAATACCCGCAAAGCTTTTGATACGAGGAAACGAAACGACCTTGCAAGAAACATGTCTTTTAAATGTTTTAAGCGTGTTAGGTACCAAAGCGCTAAAAAAAAACAAAAAAACATGGAAATTACCCTCTACAGGAGTACAAAACAACATTACGAATGTTTTTGAACTTCTTACTTACCAAAATGTTAAAACCCTTGCAAAATGTACGCTATGAAGAAACCGAATAATATTACCAAAAACAAGAATTTTAGAGTTTTGAGCTTGTTACGTAGAAGAATGCGAAAATGCAAGCAATGTGGAAAAGAACAGACGTTATGAGAATCGTGTATTACCAGGGTTTTTTGACCTTCTTATTTCCAAAACGCTAAAACACATGAATAGCACTCTACATGGAGAAACAGAATAACATTATCAAAAACGTGTATTTGAAGAGTATTTCACAGTAAGGTACCAAAACACCAAGATGCATGCAATGCACCCCATATAGGAAAAGGAAATGAAATTTCCAAAATCGTGTTTCTTGAGTGTTTCTGAGCGTGCCAGGCACCAAAACGCTAAAAAAAAAAAAAAAAAAAACATTTAAAGCATCTTATCTGGGAATAGAAAACAGCATTACCAAAAATTTCTTTTGTGTATTGTCAACTGCATACGTACGAAAACGCTAAAACACCTGCAAAACACCCCTTATGGATAAAAAGAATAACATTACCAAAAAAAAAAGTATTTTCAATGTTTTTTTTCAGCTTGTTACGTAAAAAACGTCAAAATGCATGCAAAGTGTCCTCTATGAGGAAAGAAAAGGTCATTATGAGAGACTTGTATTATGTGTTTTTAGCTTTTTAGGTACCTAAGCCCTGAAACACATGAACATCATTCTCTATGGAGAAACAGAACAACATCACAAAAAAGTATATTTTAAGTGTATTTCACATTATTAGATACCAAAGTCCCAAAATACATGCAAAACAACCATTATGGTAGATAAAAAAAAAAAAAACATTCAGGAACGAGTCTTCAGAGTTTATGAGCAAAAAGCATGGAAAAAACCTTACATGAGAAAAGAAAACAATATTGCCAGAAACGTGTCTTTTCAGTGATTTGGAACTATTTAAGTACTAAAACGCTAAAAACCCATGCAAAAAAACATTTATGGAGAAACCGTATACCTATACCAGAAAAGTGTATTTTGAGTGTTTTGAGTTTTTCGGTAGAAAAATGCCAAAATACATGCAAAGTACTCTACATGGAAAAAAAAAAAAAGACACTTCGAGAATAGTGTATTATGAGATTTTAAGCTTCTTAGGTACAAAATGTCAAAACGCATGAATAATATTCTATATCGAGAAAGAGAAAAACATTACCAAACACGCGTATTTTTATTGTTTTTTTCACATTATTAAGTGCCAAAACGCCAAAATACATGCAAAGCACCATGTATGTCGAAAAGAAACGACATTTCCAAACGGACAAATGAAACATTACCAGAAACGTGTCTTTTCTTTCTTTTTTTTTTTTTTTTTGCGTATGAGGCACCAAAACGCTCAAAATCATGGAAATCAGTTAATATGGGAACACAAAAAAAAGTTACAAAAAACGTGTCTTTTCATTGTTCCGAATTTATTATGTACGAAAACGCTAAAACGCATGTAAAAACACCTTTTTTGGAGAAAGAGAATAACCTTATGAAAAACAAGTGTTTTTAATGTTTTTGTGCTTGTTAGGTAGAAAAACGCAAAATTCAGGAAATCTACTCTATATGGGGAAATGAAAAGACATTTCCAGATACGTGTATTGTGTTTTTTTTTTTTTTTTTTAGCTTCTTAGGTACCAAAATGCAAAAAACACATGAATAGCACTCTGTGTGAAGAAACAGAATAACATTACTAAAAATTTATTATTTCCAGTGCATTTCACATGGTTAGGTACCAAAACACCAAAATGCATGCAAAACACCATATATGTCGAAATAAACAACATTTCCAGAAACGTGTCTTTTTAGTGTTTATAAAGGTGTTAAGTACCAAAACGCACGAAAAGCACTCTATATGGGGAAACAAAACAACTTTACAAAAAACATGTTTTTTGAGTGTTTTCGAGCTACTTCCGTAATAAAACGCTAAAACACTTGCTAAACACACTTTATTGAGAGAGAGAGAGAGAGAGAGAGAGAGAGAGAGAGAGAGAGAGAGAGAGAGAGAGAGAGAGAGAGAGAGAGAGAGAGAATACCATTACCAAAAATAAGTATTATGATTGTTTTTCAGCTTCTTTTGTACAAAAGCCCTTATATGGAAAAAAAAAAAAAAATAAATACGAGAATTGTGCATTTTGAGTGTTTTGAGCTTCTTAGGTTCCAAAACGCTAAGACATAAATAGTAGAACTCTATATGTACAAAAAAAAAAAAAAAAAAAAAAAAGCCAAAAAAGTGTATTTTGAGTTTTTCACACTGTTAGATACCAAAACGCCAAAATGCACTTCATATAGAGAAACGAAACTACATTACCATAAAGGAGTCGTTCCAGCGTTTTTAATGTTTTATGCTCCAAAACGCTAAAATACATAGAAAGCACCCTATATTGGAAACAAAATAATATTACGGAAAATGTGCCTTTTGAGTGTTTTTTTCTTTTTTTGAGCTAACGTACCAAAACGCTTAAAAGACTGCAAAACAGAAACAAAATATTACCAAAAACGTTTATTTTCAATGTTTTAAGCTAATTACGTACAAAACACCAAAATACATGGAAAGTTGCGTATTTCAGAAATAAAACGATATTACAAAAAAAAAAAAAAAAGTGTATTATAAGTGTTCCTGAGCTTCTTTAGTAGCAAAACGCTGAATCGTATGATAGAGGGGAAAAAAAAGTATGTTTTCAGTGCTTTTTACATTTTAAGTAACAAAAAGGCTAAATGCTTGCAAAGCACCCTGTATGTGGAAAGGAAAGGACATTAAGAGAAACGTATTTTGAGTGTTTTTGAGATTCTCAGATATCAAAATTCTAAAACGAGTGAATATAACTACATATGGAGAAAGAGAACATTACTAAAAACGTTTGTTTTGATTTTTTTTCACTTGGATAGATTGCAAAGCACCCAAATGATTACACATTACTCTATATTGAGAAAATATAATAATATGACTACAAACGTGTTCTTTGAGTGTTTTTGAGCGTGTTAGGCATCAAAACAATAAAAAAAAAACATAGAAACCACCTTATACAGGAAAACAAAACAACGTTACCAAAAACGTGTCTTTCGAGTGCAAAACACACTTATGGAGAAACAGAATAACATTACCAAAAAGAAAGTGTATTTTGCGTATTTTTAGCTTCTTAGCAAGAGAAACGTCAAAATGAAAGCAAATAATTTTATATGATAAAACAAAACTATATTATCAGAAAAGTGTGTTATATGAGTGCTTTTTAGATCCTTAGGTATCAAAAACGTGTGAACAACATTCAATATGGAGAAATAGAACAACATTACGAAAAACGTATATTTTGTGCGTTTTTCACATTGTTAGGTACAAAAACACCACAATCATGCAAATCATGCAAACAAAATGTGTCTTTTGGGTATTTTTGAGCGTGCTAGGCACAAAAACGCTGAAAATCATGGAGAGCATCTTATATGAGAATACAAATCAATATTAACAAAAACGTGTCTTCTGTGTGTTTTTAAGCTTCTTCCATACCAACACGCTCAAACGCATGGAAAAACACGTTTTATGAATAAACGGAATAACATTTAAAAAATTGTGATTTTTTTGTGTTTTTTAAACTTAAGTAGAAAAACGGCGAAATGCATGCAAAGTACCCTATACTGGGAAACGAAACGATATTACCAGAACCGAATACAATAAGTACTTCTGAGCTTTTTAGGTACTAAAACACTACTAAAACTCCTAAAAAGCACTCTATATGGAGAAAAGAAAAACATTACCAAAAACATATGTTGTGAGTGTTTTTCACCTTGTTAGGTATCAATACGCCAAAATCCATCAAGTGATTTGAAGAAACAGAATAAACAATATTACCAAAACCATGTATTGTAGGTGTGTTTTAACCTACTTAGGTACCAAAACGCCAAAAATGCATGAAAACGACTCTTTATGGGCAATCGAAAAGGCATTATGAGAAACATGTTTAATGAGTGTTTCTGATCCTATTATGAACCAAAACGCAAAAACGCGTTAATAATATTCTATATAGAAAAACAAAACATTACAAAAAAAATGTATTTTGAGTGTTTTCCACATTGTTAGGTACCAAAAACGCCTCTCTATGATGAAATAAAATGACATTACAAGAAACGTATCTTATAATTATTTTTGTGCATGTTAGACAAAAAACGGGAACAAGCATGGAAAGCACGCTATACTGGAAAACAAAACATTACCAAAAAGGTTCCTTTTCAGTGTTTTGAGGTACTTATCTACCAAAAGGCTAAAACGGATTCAAAACCCCCTTAAGTGTTTTTGAGCTCCTTACATACCAAAACGCTAAAACGCATGCAAAATACATTTTATGGAGAAACAGAATAATATTACCAAATACATGTATTTTGAGTGTTTTTGATCATGTTATCTATAAAAACGCTTAAATACATACAAAGAACCTTATGTTTGGGAAACGAAAGGACATTACGAGAAACGTGTATTATGAGTGTTTTTTTAAGTTCCCTCAGTACCTAAAAGCTAAAACCCACAAATAACACTCTTTATTTAGAAAAAAAAAAAAAAAAAAATGGGATTTTTTTTTTTTTGTTATTCATCGTTATAGGTACCAAGATGCCAAAATTCTGCCAAAATTCAGGGAATTTATGTGGAAAAAAAGAACATTACCAAAAAAGTTAATTATAGCTTTTTTTCGGATTGTTATGTACTAAACCCTAAAGTGCATGCAAAGCCACCTATAAAGGGAAGTTAAACGACTTTACCAGAAACCTGTCTTTTCAGTGTTTTTTCAGCATGTTAGGCACCAAAACGATAAATAATATGGAAGTCAGTCAATATGTGAATCCAAAACAAAATTACTGAAAACGTTTCTTTTCAGTGTTTTACGTAGAAAAACGCAAAAGCGGATGCAAACCAACCTATATGAAGAAATAGAATAACATTACCAAAAAGATATATTTTGAGTGTTTTTGAGCTTGTTACCTACAAAAAAAATTCAAAAATGGATGTAAAGCACTCTATATTAGGAATCAAAAGGACATTACGAGAAACGTGTATTATGAGTGTTTTATAGTTTTAAAAGAACCATAAGGCAATAAACGCAAAAACTCGTGTATATAGAGAAATTTCTTACATACCAAAATGATGAAATGCATGAATAACACTTTTAATCGATAAACAGAACTACCTTACCAAATTGTGTATTTTGAGTGTTTTTCACATTCTTAGTTACGAAAATGCCAAATTACATGCGAAACTACCTTCATGTGGGAAAAAAAAAAAGACATTACCAAAAAAATGTCTTTTTAGTTTTTTTGAGCGTGAGATGCAACAAAGCACTAAAAAGCAGAATAATCACATTACATACCAAATCGCTAAAACGCATGCAAAACACCCTTTATGGAGAAACAGAATAACATTACCAAAAACATGTATTTTGAGTGTTTTTGATCATGTAACCTATAAAAACGCTTAAATACATGTAAAGAACCCTATGTTTGTAAAACAAAAGGACATTACGAAAATCGTGTATTATGAGTGTTTTTAAGTTCCTGAAGTACCAAAAAGCTAAAACTCACAAATAACACTCTTTATAGAAAGATTTTTTTTTTTTTTTTGTTATTCATCTTCATAGGTTCCGAGATGCCAAAATTCTGGCAAAATTCATGGTAATTTTGTAAAAACAAATCATTATAAAAAAACAACAACTAATTTTAGCTTTTTTCCAGAGTTATGTACAAACCCTGAAGTGCATGCAAATCCACCTATATGGGGAAATTACACGACTTTACCAGAAACCTGTCTTTTGAGTATTTTTCAGCAATTTCAACAATATTACCGAAAACGTGTCTTTTCAGTGATTTACGTAGAAAAACGCTAAAACGGATGTGTTTTTGAGCTTGTTACCTACAAAAAATGCAAAAAATGGATGGAAAGCACTTTATATTGGCAAAGAAAAGGACATTACGAGAAACGTGAATGAGTGTTTCATAGTTTCACAAGAACCACAAGGTAAAAAAATAAAAAAACTCGTGTACATAAAGAAGTTTCTTACATACCAAAAAGCTGAAACTCATGAATAACACTTTTTAATTTTGAAACAGAAATACCTTATCAAATGTGTGTACTAGAAAAGTTTCTTACATACCAAAATGCTGAAACTCATGAATAACACTTTTAATTAAGAAATAGAACAACCTTACTAAATGCCTGTGTTTTGAGTTTTTTTTCACATTCTTAGTTACCAAAACCCCAAATTCCATGAAAAACTAGCTTTATGTGGGAAAAAAAATGATATTACCAGAAAAGTGTCTTTTGAGTGTTTTTGAGCGTGTTAGGCAATAAAGCACTAAAAAGCAGGGCAATCACATTACATGGGAATAAAAACAACTTTTACCAAGAACTTGCCTTTAAGTGTTTTTGAGCTCATTACATACCAAAAAGCTAAAACGCATGCAAAACACCTTTTATGGAGAAACAGAATAAAATTACCAAAAACATATATTTTGAGTGTTTTTGATCATGTTATCTATAAAAACGCTTAAATACATGCAAAGATCCTTATGTTTGCGAAACGAAAGGACATTACAAGAAATGTGTATTATAAGTGTTTTTAAGTTCCTTAAGTACCAAAAAGCTAAAACGCACAAATAACACTCTTTATTTAGAAGAAAAAAAGGAAGAAAATAAAAAAAAATAGGATTTTTTTTTTTTTTTTTATTCATCTTCATAGGTACCGAGATGCCAAAATTCTGGGAAAATTCAGGGCTATTATATGATAAAAGAAAATTATCAAAAAAGTTCATTTTTGCTTTTTTTTTCGGACTCTTACGTACCAAACCAAAGACTCCTATATGAGGAAATTAAACGACCTTACCAGAAATCTGTTTTTTGAGTGTTTTTCAGCATGTTAGGCACCAAAACTATAAATAATAAGGAACTCACTCTGTATGAGAATCCAAAACAAAATTGCTGAAAACGTGTCTTTTCAGTGTTTTACGTAGAAAAACGCTAAAACGGATGCAAACCAACCAATATGAAGAGATGGAAAAATATTACCAAAAAGGAATATTTTGAGTGTTTTTGAGCTTGTTACCTACAAAAAACGCGAAAATTGATGCAAAGCACTCTATATTAGAAAACAAAAGGACTTTGCAAGAAAAGTGTATAATGAGTTTTTTATAGTTCAAAAGAACCAAAAGGCAAAAAACACAAAAACTCGTGTATATGGATACCAAAATGCTGAAACTCATAAATAACACTCTTAATTGAGAAACAGAACAACCTTACTAAATGCGTGTATTTTGAGTGCTTTTCACATTCTTAGTTACCAAAACCCCAAATTGCATGCAAAACCACCTTTATGTGAGAAAAAAATGACATTACCAGAAAAGTGTCTTTTAAGTGTTTTTGAGCGTGATAGGCAATAAAGCACTAAAAAACAGGGCAATCATATTACATTGGAATAACACCAATATATACCAAAAACTTGCCTTTAAGTGTTTTGAGCTCCTTATATACCAAAACGCTAAAACGCATTGAAAACAAACTTTATGGAGAAACAGAATAACATTACCAAAAACATGTATTTTGAGTGTTTTTGATCATGTTATCTATAAAAACGCTTAAATACATGCAAAGAACATTATGTTTGGGAAACAAAAGGACATTACGAGAAACGTGTATTATGAGTGTTTTTTTAAGTTCCTTAAGTACCAAAAAGCTAAAACCCACAAATAACACTCTATATTTAGAAAAAAAAAAAAAAATACGATATTTTTTTTCTTTCTTATTCATCTTCACAGGTACCGACATGCCAAAATTCGGGCAGAATTCAGGAAATTATGTGAAATAAAAACATTATCAAAACGGAGGCAAAGCAACCAATATCAAGAAATAGAAAAATAATACTAAAAAGGTATATTTTGAGTGTTCTTGAGCTTGTTACCTACGAAAAACGCGAAAATTGATGCAAAGCACTCTATATTGGGAAACAAAAGGACATTGCAAGAAAAGTGTATAATGAGTGTTTTATGGTTCAAAAGAACCACAAGGCAAAAAACGCAAAATTTCGTGTATATGGACAGGTTTCCTACATACAAAAATGCTAAAACTCATGTATAAAACTCCTAATTGAGAAACAGAAGAACCTTAATAAATGCGTGTATTTTGAGTGCTTTTCACATTCTTAGTTACCAAAACCCCAAATTGCATGCGAAAATAGATTTGTGGAAAAAAAAAGACTTTACCAGAAAAGTGTCTTTTGAGTGTTTTTAAGCGTGATAGGCAATAAAGCACTAAAAAGGAGGGCAATCACATTACATTGGAGGAAAACGAATTTTTACCAAGAACTTGCCTTTAAGTGTTTTTGAGCTCTTTATATACCAAAACACTAAAACGCATGCAAAACACTCTTTATGGTGAAACAGAATAACATTACAAAAAACATGTATTTTGAGTGTTTTTGATCATGTAAGCAATAAAAACGCTTAAATACATGCAAAGAACACTATTTTTGGGAAACGAAAGGAGATTACGAAAAACGTGTATTATGAGTGTTTTTAAGTTCATTAAATACCAAAAAGCTAAAAGCCACAAATAACACTGTTTATTGAGAAACAATAAATAAAAAAAATACGATATTTTTTGTTTCTTTCTTATTCATCTTCACAGGTACCGAGATGCCAAAATTCGGGCAAAATTTAGGAAATTATGTGAAATAAGAACATTATCAAAAAAGTAAAATTTAGCTTTTTTTTTTTTTCGGACTGTTATGTACCAAACCCCTAAAGTGTATGCAAAGCCACCTATATGGGGAAATTAAACGTCTTTGCCAGAAAACGGTCTGATGAGTGTTTTTCAGCATGTTAGGAACCAACACGATAAATAACATGGAAGTCAATCTATATGGGAATCCAAAAGAAAATTACTAAAAACGTGTCTTTTCGGTGTTTTACGTAGAAAAACGCTAAAACGGATACAAACCAACCAATATGAAGAAATAAAATAACATTATCAAAAGGTATATTTTGAGTGATTTTGAAATTGTTACCTACAAAAAACGCGAAAATGGATGGAAAGCACTCTATACAGGGGAGGCAAAAGGACATTACGAGAAACGTGAATAATAAGTGTTTTATAGTTTCACAAGAACTACAAGACAAAAAACGCAAAAACTCGGGTATATAGAGATATTTCTTACATTGCAAAATGCTGAAACTCAAGAACAACACTCTTAATTGAGAAACAGAACAATCTTACTAAATGTGTGTATTTTGAGTGCTTTTCACATTCTTAGTTACCAAAACCCCAAATTGCATGCGAAACTAACTTTTTGGGGGAAAAAAAAATGACATTACCAGAAAAGTGTCTTTTGAGTGTTTTTGAGCGTGTTAGGCAATAAAGCACTAAAAAGCAGGGCAATCACATTACATGGGAATAAAACCAACTTTTACCAAGAACTTGACTTTAAGTGTTTTTGATCTCCTTACATACCAAAACACTAAAACGCATGCAAAACACCCTTTATGGAGAAACAGAATAACATTACAAAAACATATATTTTGAGTGTTTTTGATCATGTTATCTATAAAAACGGTTAAATACCTGCAAAGAACCTTAAGTTTGGGAAAGGAAAGGACATTACGAGAAACGTGTATTATGAGTGTTTTTAAGTTCCTTAAATACCAAAAAGCTAAAACCAACAAATAACACCCTTTATTCAGAAAAAAATAAGTAAATGAATAAATAATATAGGATTTTTTTTTTTTTGTTATTCATCTTCATAGGTACCGAGATGCCAAAATTCTGACAAAATTCAGGGCAATTATGTGATAAAAGAACATTATCCAAAAAGTTAATTTTAGCTTTTTTTTCGGACTGTTATGTACCAAACCCTAAAGTGCATGCAAAGCCACCTACATGAGAAAATTAAACGACTTTACCAGAATCCTGTCTTTTGAGTGTTTTTCAGCATGTTAAGCAACAAAACGATAAATAATATGGAAATCAATCAATATGAGAATACAAAACAAAATTACTGAAAACGTGTCTTTTCAGTGTTTTACGTAGAAAAACGCTAAAACGGATGCAAACCAACCAATATAAAGAAATAGAATAACATTACCAAAAATATGTATTTTGAGTGTTTTTGATCATGTTACTTATAAAAACGCTTAAATACATGCAAAGAACCCTATGTTTAGGGAAGGAAAGGACATTACGAGAAACGTGTATTATGAGTGTTTTTAAGTTCCTTAAGTACCAGAAAGTTAGAACCCAAAAATAACACTCTTTATAGAGGAAAAATAAATAAATAAAAAATAGGATTTTTTTTTATTAATTTTCATAGGTACGAAGGTGCGAAAATTCTGGCAAAATTCAGGGAAATTATGTGAAAAAAGAACATCATGAAAAAAGCTAATTTTAGCTTTTTTTCGGACTGTTATGTACCAAACCCTAAAGTGCATTCAAAGCCACCTATATAGGGAAATTAAACGACTTTACCAGAAACCTGTCTTTTGAGTGTTTTTTTTTCAGTATGTTAGGCACCAAAACGATAACTAGTATGGAAGTATCTCTATATGGGAATCCAAAACAAAATTACTGAAAACATGTTTTTTTTTCAGTGTTTTACGTAGAAAAATGCTAAAACGGATGCAAACCAACCAATATGAAGAAATAGAAGAACATTACCAAAAAGGTATATTTTGAGTGTTTTTGAGCTTGTTACCTACAAAAAACGCGAAAATGGATGGAAAGCACTCTATATTGGGAAACAAAAGGACATTACGAGAAACGTGTATAATGAGTGTTTTATAGTTTCACAAGAACCACAAGGCAAAACACGCAAAAACTCGTGTACTCGTATATGGAGAAGTTTCTTAGATACCAAAATGCTGAAACTCATGAATAACACTCTTGATTGAGAAACAGAACAACCTTACCAAATGCGTGTATTTTTTAGTGCTTTTCATATTCTTAGTTATCAAAACCCCAAATTGCATGCGAAACTAGCTTTATGTGGGAAAAAAATGACATTACTAAAAAAGTGTCTTTTGAGTGTTTTTGATCGTGATAGGTAATAAAGCACTTAAAAGCTGGGAAATCACATTACATGGGAATAAAACCAACTTTTACCGAGAACTTGCCTTTAAGTGTTTTAAAGCTCCTCACGTACCAAAACGCTAAAACGCATAGAAAACGCCCTTTATTGAGAAAAAGAAAAACATTACCAAAAACGTGTGCTTTGAGTGTTTTCCAGCTTGTTATATATAAAATTTTCAAAATATATGTAAAGGATCCTATTTCGGGTAACGAAACGACATTCCCGGAAACATGTTGTTTTATTACTTTTAAGCATAGTAGGCACCTAACGCTAGAAAAAAAAAATATGGAAAATACTCTATATTGGAAAACAAAACATAAAAAAAAAAATTTTGTGTTTTGAGCTTATTACGTACCGAAACTCTAAAATGCGTCGAAACCACCCATTATTAAAGAAACAGAAGGACGTTAGCAAAAAGGTGTGTTTTGATTTTTTTCTTGAGCTTATTAGGTAATAAAACGCCAAAATTCATGCAAAATACCTTATATAGGGAAACGAAACGATATTAACAATATTCCGTATGTCAGGTACCAAAACGAGAAAATGCATACAAAGAACCCTAAATGAAGAAACAGAACATTACCAATATCTTGTGTTATGAAAATTTTGGAGCTTTTTAGGTACTAAAACGAGAAAGTGCAAGCAAAGCACCCTATATGGGAAAAATAATTTTTTTGTTTCTATTTCTTATCTATAAACACGTTAAAACACATACAAAATAACGTGTAGCCAAAAACGTGTATTATGAGTGTTTTTGAGCTTCATAATTACCAAAATGCCAAAATACATGCAAAGAACCCTCGTTGCAGTAACGGAACGATATTACCAGAAAATTGTCATATGGGTTGTTTTGGGGTATATTAAGCACCATATCGCTGAAAAAAAAATAAACATTTTTTTTTTTTAGTTTCTTGCGTACCAAAACACTCAAACGCGTGGAAAATAACTTTTTATGGAGAAACAACATTTGTATTGAATGTTTTTCAGCTTTTTTTTTAGATCGCAAAACACCAAAATGCATGCATATTATCCGATATTAGGAAACGAAACGATATTAACAGAGAAGTGCATTATAAGATTTTGTCCAAAACTCAAAAATATATGAATAACACCCTATATAAAGAAACAGAACAATGTTACGAAAAACGTGTATTACAAGTTTTTTTTTTTTTTTCGCAATGTTAGATAATAAAACTCCAAAATGCATACAAATCACCCTATCGAAGAAACAGAACATTACCAAACACGTGTATTATGAGTGTTTTTCCCTGTGTTAGGTACTAAAACGCCAAAATGCATACAAAGTAGCCTAATTTTTCTAATAAATTTGTTCTTTTTCTTCATATTATGAAGAAAAAGAACAAATTTATTAGAAAAAATATATAATGAGTGTTTTTGTGCTTGTTAGGTACCAAAACGCTTAAGTGCATGCAAAGCACGTTGTATGGGAAAAAATAAAGAACATTCTTTTGATTTTTTTTTTTTTTTTTTTTTTGCTTACGTACTAAAACGTTAAAATGCATGCAAAACGCCATTCATGGGTCAAGTAGAACAACATTACGAACTTGTGTGTTTTAAGCGTTTTCCATCTTGTTAGGTACAAAAACGACAAAATGCATGCAAAATATCCTATTTGGCGTAATAAAACGATTTTACCAGAAACGTGTCATTTGGGTGTTTTTTTTTTTTTTACATCAAAACGCTGATAAGAATGGAAAACACTATACATGGGAAAATAAAACATTATCAAAAACGTGTCTTTTGCGTGTTTTTTGAGTTTATTACGTACCAAATCGCTAAAACGCTCCAAAACAATCTTTATGGAGGAACAGAACATTACCAAAAACGGGTGTTTTGAGTGTTTTTGAGCTTGAAAGGTACCAAAACGCCAAAATGCATGCAAATTACCCGATATTTTGAAATAAAACGATATTAACAGAAAAGTCTATTAAGAGTGTTTTTTTGAGCTTGTTATTTACCAAAACGATAATGTGCATGCAAAGCACTCTATTTGAGAAAAGCAAACAACATTGCAAAAAAAAAACGTCTTTTAACAACGCGTGCAAAACACCTCTTATTGAGAAACCTAACAACATTACTGAAAACGTGTGTGTTTAATATTTTCCAGCTGGTTAGATACTAGAACGACATTAACAGAAAACGTGCCATTTGGATGTTTTTGAGCATATTAAGCACCAAAACTCTAAAACACATGAAAAATACTTTACATGGGAAGACAAAATAACATTATCATCGTGTGTATTTTGAGGGTTTATCTTATGTACCAAAATGCTAAAACGCGCGAATATTTGTATACCCAAAAGATAAATTTATGGTTGTCTTGTTCTTTCATATAAGTAGCTTTCCATGCTTTTTATAACTTTGGTACCTACCACGTTCATCAACACTCAAAAGACATTTTTCTGGAAATGTCGTTTCATTTTCCCATAGATGGTGCTCTGGAGGCATTTTGACGTTTTGGTACATAAAATTGTGAAAAACACTCAAAATAAATGTTTTTGGTAATGTTCTGGATGTACCAAGACGCTAAAATGCGTGCAAAACAACCATCATAAAGTAACGTGTATTTCATAAAAAAAAAATAACTCTATTTCTAGTGTTTTTCAGCTTCTTACGTACAAAAAGACCAAAATGCATCCAAAGCACCCTATATGATAAAGCAAAACGACATTACAAAAACACGTATTATGAGTGTTTTTGAGTTTCTTAGGTACTAAAACGCTACAAAGCGTGAACAGCACTCTTAATGGAGAAAAAGATTTTTTTTTTTTTTTTTTTTTTTTTGTGTGTGTGTGTGTATTTTTAACCATCGCAGGTACCGAAACGACAAAATGCATGCAAAAGCATCCTATATGGGGAAACAAAAAGATATTACGAGAAACGTGTATTATGAGTGATTTTGCGCTTCTTAGGCTCGAAAACGCCTAAAACGCATGAGTAGCACACTGTTTGGAGAAACAGTACATAATTACGAAAAAAAAAAACGTGTAATTTGAGTGTTTTTCACATTGTTAGGTTATAAAATGCCAAAGTTCTTGCAAATTCCTCTACAGGGGTAAATGAAACGACATGACAAGAAAAATGTCTTGTATTTTTTCAACACATCCTAATTAGCATGGAAAGTATCCTATATGAGAATACAACATAACATCACCAAAAACATGTCTTTTAAGCGTTTGCTTCTTACCTTCCAAAATGCTAAAACACATCCAAAACACCTTTTATGGAGGAACAGAATAACATCACCAAAAACGTGTATTTTGAGTGTTTTGAGCTTGTTACATACAAAAACACCAAAAAACATGCAAAGGGGAAACGAAAAGGAAAGGAAATTACGAAATTACGAAATTACGAAAGGAAATTACGAGAAACGTGTATTATGAGTGTCTGAGTTTCTTAAAGTACAAAACATTAAATCAACTGAATAGCACTCTTAATGGAGAAACATAATAACATTACCAAAAACGTGGTTTTTGAGTGTTTTTCACCATGTTATGTAACGAAACACTAAAAATGCATGCATAGCACCCTATATGGCGAAACCAAAGGACATTACGAAAAACGTGTATTATAAGTGTTTTAGAGCTTCTTAGGTACCAAAACGCTAATACGCATAAATAGCGTTCTATGGAGAAAAATGACATTACCAAAAACGTGTAATTAAAATATTTCTTACAGTGTTAGGTAACAAAACGCCAAAATGGATGCAAAATTCCCTATATAGGGAAATGAAACTATAATTCCAGAAACGTCTTTTGCGTGATTTTCAGCGTGTTAAGCAACAAAACGCTAAATAGCATTCAAAACACCGGATATGGGAATACAAAACAACATCACCAAAAACGTGTCTTTTGAATATTTTCAAAATCCTTAAAACGCATGTAAAACACCCTTTATAGAGAAAAGAATAACATTACAAATTATTTATTTTTTTTTTTCAAACGCCAGAATGCATGGAAAGAACTCTATATGGAGAAACAAAAGGACATTACGAGACACGTGTATTATTATAGGACCAAAGGCTCCTATGTGCGGAAACGAAAGGACATTACGAGAAAAGATGTGTTTTGAATGTTTTTGAGAGTGGTAGGCACCAAACCGCCAGATAGCAGGGGAATAACCCTATATGGGAATAAAAACATCACCAAGAAAGTGTCTTTTGAGTGTTTTTGAGCTTCTTGCATACCAAAACGTTAAAACGCATACAAAATTTGTGGAGAAACACAATAACGTGAATTTTGAGTCTTTTTAGCTTATCTAAAAAAAAACGCCAAAATGATTGCAAAGCACCATATATGGAAAAAAAAAATTATATTTTGAGAAATGTGCATTTTTTTTTTTTTTTTTTTTTTTTAGTTTCTTAGGTACCAAAACGCTAATGCTTGTGAATAGCACTCTTCATGGAGAAACAAAACAACATTATCAAAAACATGTTTTTAAGCGTTTTTAACATTGTTAAAGGAATGTATCTTTTCAGTGTTTATGAACGTGTTGAGCACCAAAAGACTAAAAGAATGCAAAGCACCAAATATGGAAAAACAAAACGACTTAACCAAAACGCTAAAGCACATGTAAAATACCCTTTATGGGGAACATAACAACTTTATCAAAAAACGTGTGTTAAGAGTTTTTGAGCTTGTTACATAGAAAAACGTCAAAATGGATGCAAAGTATCCTATATAATGAACCGAAAAGATATTACGAGAAACGAGTAATTTGAGTGTTTTAGAGCTTCTTAGGTACCTAAATACGAATAGCACTCTATATGAATAAAAAGATCAAAATTACCAAAAAAGTGTATTTTGAGTTTTTTTTTTTTTTTTCACAATGTTATGTACTAAAACGCTAAAATGTATGTGAAGCACCATGTACTGAGCAACGAAACGACATTTCCAGTAACATGTCTTTTGAATGTTTATAGCCATGCTTGGCACGAAAACGCGAAAAAGCATCGAAAGCTCACTATATAGGAAATGAAACCATGTAACTTTTGAGTGTTTTTGAGCTACTTACCTACTAAGAACCTAAAACACATGCAAAACACGCTTGACAGAGAAACAGAAAAAAAATTGTATTTTGAATGTTTTTGAGCCTGTTACGTAGAAAAAAAAATTAAAATGCATGGAAAGCACTATTAGGAAACGAAAAAAAAAACATTACAAGAACCATGTATTATGAGAGTTTTAGAGTATCTAAAAAAGATACCAAAACGCTAAAAAGGATGAAAGATAATAAAATTACCAAAAATATGCTTTTTGAGTGTTTTTTTTCACATTATGTACCAAAACGCTAAAATGTTTGAAAATCACCCCATATGGAGAAAAGAAAGGAATTTATGAGAAACGTATATTATGTATGTTTTGAGTTTCTTTGGTACCAAAACGCTAAACCGTGGGAATACCCGCTATGTGGAAAAACCCAACACCATTTCCAAAAACATGTATTTTCAGTGCATCCAAACCATACTATATGTGGAAAGGAAACGAAACGTGCATTAACGTTTTGGCACATATGAAGCTGAAAACACTCAAAATACATACATACACACACACACACATATATATATATATATATATATATATATATATATATATATATATATATATATATATATATATATATATATATATATATATATATATATATATATATATATATATATATATATATATATATATGTATATATATATATATATATTTTTTTTATAATGATGTTTTGTTTTCGCGTGCTTTCCGTGCTTTTTAGTTTCTTGGTGCACAATATGTTCAAAACACCCAGATGACACGTTCCTTGTTATATCGTTTCATTACTGTTAAATAGAGTGCTTTGCATGCATTTTTTGCGTTTTAGTACCTAACAGTCTTAAAAAAAATTCAAAACACACGTTTTTGGCAATGCTGTTCTATTTCTCCATGAAGGGCGTTTTGCATGCGTTTTAACGTTATAATATGTAATATGCTGAAAAAAAAACAAAGAAAAGATACTTTTTTTAGTATTGTGTTTTATTCTCCTATAAAGGGAATTTTTGCATACACCGGTGATTTGGTACCAAACAAGCTTTAAAAAAAAAAAAAAAACTGAAAAGACACGTTTTTGGTAACGTTGTTTTCTTTTACCATTAAATGTGTCGTGCATGGAATTTGGCCTTTAAGTACATTCAATATACACGTTTTTTTTTTCTTTTATGTTGTTTTGCTTATCCATATAGAATGCCATAAACTTGTCTTAGCCTTTTCTCACCTAAAAATCCGAAAAAAAAATCCTAATACACGTTTCTGTTAATATCGTTTCATTTCCCCATATCGGTTCCTTTGCTTGCATTTTTGGCGTTTTGTTAACTAACAAGCTAAAAAAAAATGAAAAAAAAAATTTTTGCTGTTTTTTTTTTCCCAATAAAAGGTGTTTTGGACGCGATTTAGCGTTTTGGTACGTAAGAAACTAAAAAAAAAAACACTCAAAAGACACGTTTTTCATAATGTTTTGTTTTCAAATATAGATTGTTTTCCATGCTCTTTATCGTTTATTGCGTAATATGCTCAAAAACACGCATGTAACATGTTTCTGGTGGTGTCGTTTCCTTAACCCAAATAGGTTGCTTTGCATGCATTTTGGAGTTTTGCTAACTAGCTGTAAAACACTTATAACACAGGTTTGGTAATCTTGTTCTGTTTCTCCATAAAGGATGTTTTGCGTGCATTTTAGCGTTTTGATACGTAAGAAGAAAAACACTCAAACGACACGTTTTTTACAATGTTGTTTGTTTTCCCCAAATAGGGTGATTTGCATCCACTTTAGCGTTTTGGTAAAAATAAACTAGAAAATACTCAGGTTTCCTGTAATGTCATTTCGTTACCCCAAATAGAGTGCTTTACGTGCATTTTGGCGTTTTAGTACCTAAAAAGCTGGATAACACTCAAAATACACATTTTTGGTAATGTTCTATTTCTCCATAAAAAAAAAAAAAGCGCTTTGCATGCGTTACAGCGATTTGGTACGCAAGAAGTCGTAAAACACTCAATAGACAAGTTTTAGTAATGTTCTTTTCTTTTCCCATAAAGGATGTTTTGCATGCACTTTAGCGCTTTTGTACCTAACAAACTCAAAAAAAACTTTTAATACACGTTTTTGGTTAATGTTGTTCATTTTTTTCTTCATGTATGTATTTTGGCGTTTTCGTACCTAACATGAGGAAAAACACTCATAGTACACGTACATTACATAGTACATTACAACATAGGTAATGTTGTTCTGCTTCTTTATATATGGTTCTTTGAATGCATTTTCGAGTTTTAGTATCTAATATGTGGAAAAACCCTCATAATACAAGTTTTTCATAATGTTACTCCGTTTCTCCATATAGAGTGTTATTCATGTATTTTAGCATTTTATTGCATAAGAAGTTGAAAAGACATAACATTTCTGTTAAAATCGTTTCTTTTCCTAATATCTGGTAATTTGCATGCATTTTGGTGTTTTGCTACCTAACAAGCTCAAAAACACTCAAAAGAAATATTTTTTGCTGATGTTTTTGTTTCTCCATAAACGGTGTTTTGGATGCGTTTTAGCAGTTTGGTGCGTAAGAAGCACTCAAATGACACGTCTTTAATCAAGCCCATATAGAGTGTTTTCCACGATTTTTTTTTTTTTTTTAGCATTTGATGCCTTATATAATAATAATAATAAAAAGCACGTTTCTGGTAATGTTATTTCCTTACCCCAAATAAGGTGATTAGCATGCATTTTTGGGTTTTGCTTCTTAACTTCGTGGAAAAAATAAAAAAAACTCATGATTTTGTTAATGTTGTTCTGTTTTTCCATAAGTGGTGTTTTCCACGCGTTGTAACGTTTTGGTACATAAGAAGCAGAAAACACACAAAAGAAGTTTTTTTTATAATGTTGTTTGATTGTCCCAAATACGGTGATGTTCTTTTTTCCCATTGAGTTTTTGAGCGTTTTAGCGATTTGGTACGTAATAAGCTCAAAACACTCAAAAGACACGTTTTTGATAATGTTGGCTTCTTTTCTTTTCCGGTAATATAAGTTTTATATTCTTTTTACCCTTTTGGTGTCTAATATGCAAAAAAAAAAAAAAAGAAAAACTCAAATGGGGCGTTTCAGGTAATGTCGTTTCATTACACAAAGTAGGGTGTTTTGCATGTATTTTGTTGTTTTGGTACCTAATAAGCTGAAAAACACTCAAAACACACGTCATTTGTCAATAAAGACGTTTTGCATTCGTTTTAGAGTTTTCGTACGTAAGAAAATTGAGTAAAAAAAAAACATTCATAAGAGTTTTCGGTAAAGTTCTTTTCTTTTTCAATACAGATTCTTTTGCATGCAGTTTGGCGTTTTGGTACCTGACAACCTTAAAAAGAATACATGTTTTTTGGTAATATTTATTTATTTATTTTTTTTTGTAATATTCTTCTGTTTCTTCATATAAGGTACTTTGTATGTATTTCGGAGTTTTAATATTTAACATCGGGAAAAAAAAAATCTCATAATAAACGTTTTTGGTAATGTTGTGTTTCTCGATATTGACTGCTGTTCATGTATTTTGGGATTTTGGTAAAAAAGAAGCTTAAAAAAAAACAACAATAATAATACACTTTTCTGTTAATATCTTTTCGTTTCCCGAAGTTGGGTAGTGTTTTCTTTTTCCATATAGAGTGTTTTCCATACTTTCTAGCGCTTAGGTAAAAAATATACTGAAAAACACCCAAATGACACGTTTGTGGTGATGTTCCGTTATCCCAAACAGGGTGGTTTGCATGTATTTTTTGGTTTTGCTATATAACAAGATGAAAAACACTTAAAACACGCGTTTTTAATAATGTCGTCCTGTTTCTTCATATATGCTTTATATGCGTTTTGCCGATTTGGTATGTAACATAGGGATAAACACTCATAATACACATTTTTGGCAATGTTGTTCTGTTTCTCAATGCAGACTGGTATTCACAAGTTTTAGCCTTTTGGCACATAAGAAGCTGAAAAAAGCTCATAATACTTGTTTTCGTTAATATCGTTTAATTTCTAAATATCATGTGATTTGCATGCATTTTTGCATGCATACTCAAAACACCCGTTATTGGTTATGCTATTCTGTTTCTCCATAAAGGGTATTTTGCAAACGTTTTAGGGTTTTGGTGCATTAGAAGCTCAAAAAAAAAAAAAAAAAATCAAGACATTTTGATAATGTTTTGTTTTCCCATGTATACTGTTTTCTATGCTTTTTTTTTGCGTTTTTGTGCCTAATATGGTCAAAAGCACCTATATGACACGTTTTTGGTAATATCGTCTCGTTGTCCAAATTAGCGTGCTTTGCAAGCATTTTAGCGTTTTGATCCTAACAAGCTGGGAAACACTCGAAACATACGGCTGTTCTGTTTCTCCATGATGGATGTTTTACATACGTTTTTGTACCTAAGAAGCTGAAAGCATTAAAAACACACGTTTTAGGTAATGTTTTATTTATTTTCCCATATAGGATGCAAAGCATCCACTGTTTGTGGAGAAAAAAAAAATACCAATAATGTGTATTTTGAGTTATCAGCGTAATAAGTAGTAAAACGCCAAAATGCATGCAGAGCGCTTATATGAAGTAACGAAACGACATTTCCAAAAACGTGTCATTTAGGTGTTTTTTTTTTTTTTAGGGTATTAGGCACCAAAACGCTAAAAAAAAAAAAAATAACATGGAAAATACCCTATATAGGAAAATTAAACAACTTCAACAAAATCGTGTCCTTTGTGTGCTTTTGAGCTTCTTACGTAACAAAACGATAACTAAGCTAAACAAAAACTTGTGTTTGAGTTTGTTTGAGCTTGTTAGATAACTAATCGCCAAAATGCATGCAAAGTTTCAGATATGGGGAAAAGAAAAGATATTAACGCTGTTTTTCAGCTTCTTATGTAACGAAACGCTAAAACACGTAAATAGCATTCTATATGAAGAAACAGAACATCATTACGAAAAACGTGTATTATGGGTGCTTTTCCCCATGTTAGGGATCAAAACGCCAAAATACATATAAAGCACCCTGTATGAAGAAACAGAACAACATGATCACAAACATGTATTATGAATATTTTTGAGTTTGTTAGTTATCAAAACGCCAAAGTACATGCAAAGCACCCTATAGAAGAAGAAAAAAAAAATATTACCAAAAACATATTTTTTGAGTGTTTTTCAGCTTCGTACGTACCGAAACTCTAAAAGGGATTGAAAACGCACTTTACTGAGAAATAGAACATAAAAAAAAACGTGTGTTTTAAGTGTTTTTAAGTTAGGTACCAAAACGACAAAATGCATGTAGAATACCTTGTCTGGAGTAACTAAAAGATAGTACCTGCAACGTCCCATTTGGAAATTTTCGAGCAAATTAGGCAACAAAAAGCTAAAAAGCATGGAAATAGCTCTATATGAGAAAAGAAAACAACATTGTCAAAAACGTTTCTTTTTAGTGTTTTTGAGAGTACAAAACACTAAAATGTGAGCAAAGAAACATTTATGGGAAACTTTAGCAAAAAATTCTTATCTCAGTCTTTTAACTTGTTAGGTACCCATATTGCCCCATAAACCCCATATTGCATGCAAAGGACCCTATTTGAGGAAACGAAACAATATTAACAGAAACGTGTATTATGAGTGTTTTTATTTCATTTTTTTTTATGTACCAAAACACTAAAACACGTGAATATTACTCTATATGAGGAAAAAAAAAAAAAACATTAACAAAATCAGTAGCAAAACATCACCTGAAACTTGTCATTTAGGTTTTTTAAGCATATTAGGCAGCAAAACGCTTAAAAAGCAAGGAAAACACCCTATATGGGAAAACGAGATAACCTTTACAAAATCGAGTGTTTTTGAGCTTCTTACGTACCAAAACGATAAAAGATGTTCGAAACAATATTAGCAAAAACGTATGTTCTGAGATTTTTTTAGCTTGTTAGGTAACAAAACGCCAAAATGTATGCAAATTACCCTATATAGGTAAATTAAACGATATTAACATAAAGATGTGTTATGTCTTTTTCAGCTTCATAGATACCAAAAGTCTAAAACACGTAAATAATACTATATTTGCAGAAACAAAACAACATTACCAAAAGCGTACTTTATGATCTTTTTTCCCCATGATAGGTACCAAAACGCCTAAAAGCATAGTGAACACCATACATAAAGAAACAGAACAGCATTACGAAAAACTTGTATACTGAGTGTTTTTGAGCTTGTTAGATACAAAAACACCAAAGTGCATGCAAGACAACCTGTATAGGAAAAGCAATCAATATTAACAAAAACTTGTCTTTTGAGTGTTTTTCAGTTTCTTACGTACTAAAACTCTAAAACGCATGAAAAACACCCTTTATGGAGAAAGAAGACATTACTATAAACGCGTTTTTTGAGAGTTTTCCCGATCATTAGCTACCAAAACGCCAAAATGCAGACAGCACACTATTTGATGTAAAGAAATTATATTACCGGAAACGTGTCATTTCAGTGTCTTGAGCATATTAGAAACCAACCCCCGCCCCAAAAAAAAAAAAAAAAAAAAAATATATATATATATATATATATATATATATATATATATATATATATATATATATATATATATATATATATATATATATATATATATAACATCGAAAACGTGTCTTTTGAATGTTTTTGAGCTTTTTACGTACCAAATTTCTAAAAAGCGTGCAAAACATCCTTTTTGGTGAAATAGAACATTACCAAAAATGTGTGTTTTGAGTCTTTTTGAGCTTGTTGGGTACGAAAACGCCAAAATGCACACAAATTAACGGACATTGACAAACTAAAAGTTATTAAGAAAAAATATTATTATGAGTGTTTTTTAACTTATGTACGAAAACAGTAAAACACGTGAATATCACTCTATATGGAGAAAAAAAGCATTAACCAAAAAAATTGGGTGTTTTCCTCATGTTAGGTACGACAATCTATACAGAATACCATATATGAAAAACAGAAAAACATTACCAAAAACGTATATTATAAGTGTTTTTGAGCTTCTTAGGTAATAAAATACTGAAATACGTGATGAGTATATATATTTAGGCGTTTTGGTTTCTAAAAAGCTGGAAAACGCTTAAATCATACGTTTTTGGTAATGTCTCCCGATAAAGGCTGTTTATCGTTTTAGCATTTTGGAACGTAAGAAGCTCAAAAACACTCAAAAGACACCATTTTGATAATGTTGTTTTGATTTCTATATAGAGTGTCTTCCATGCTCTTTAGAGTTTTGGTGCTAACGTTGAAAAGCACCGAAATAAAATGAAATGGATGAATTTTTGCGTATTGGTACGTAATAAGCTTAAAAACATTAAAAATACACGTTTTTGGCAATAATATTTTGTTTCTCCATGAAGTTTCTTTTCCATGCATTTTAGTGTTTTGGTACGTAAACAGCTGAAAACATTCAAAAGACACGTTTTTGTTTGTTTCTCCCGTATAGCTTACTTTGCATGCACTTTGGCGTTTCCGAAAACACTACTAATACATGTTTTTGTACCCTATATGAGGAAAGGAAACGCGATTTCCAGAAAAGTGCCTTTTGAATGTTCATTGGCGTGCTAGGCACCAAAACGCTAAAAAGCATGGAAAGCACCCTATAAAGGAAAACAAAACAACTTCATCATAAACGTGTGTTTTCATTATTTTTTGACTTTCTTACGTACTGAAACGTTAAATCGCATGAAAAAAAAAAAAAAATGGAGAAATAATATCAAAAACAAATATTTCGAGTGTTTCTGAGTTAGTTAAGTAGAAAAACGCCAAAATACATATATAATATCTTAAATGGGAAAATGAAATGACGTTACTAAAATGTGTACTATTGGTGTTTTTTTTTTTAACTTATTAGGTACGAAGTCGCTAAAATGTATGAATAACACTCTATATGAAAAACATTACCAAAAACGTAAATTTTCAGTGCTTTCACATTGTTATGAATCAAAACGCCATAATGCATGTAAAGCCCCTTATTTGGGGAAAGGAAACGAGATTTCAGAAACGTATCTAAAATGTGTTCTTCAGCGTGTTAGGCACAAAAATGCTAAAAAGCATACAAATCACCTGATATGGGAATACAAAACAACATTAAGAAAACGTTTCTTTTGAGTGTCCTACGTACCAAAACGATAAAAAAAAAAAAAACATAGAAAACATCCTTTATGGAAAAACAGAATAACATTACCAAAAACAAGTATTTTGAGTGTTTTGTAAGATTGTTACGTAAAAAACGCCTAAATGAATTGAAAATACCCTATATGGGAAAAATGAAGTCATTACAAAAAACGTGTATTATGAGTGTTTTTGACCTTAGTATCAAAAGGGTAAAACGCATAAATAACAAGCTATATGGAGAAATAGATATATGAAACGACATTAAAAACGCATGAAAATACCCTATATGGAGAAACAGAATACATTTACCAAAAACGTGTATTTTGAGTGTCTTTGAGCGTATTATATACAAAATCGCCTATCATCAAACAAAACACCCTGCATATGGAAATGAAAGGACATTACGAGAAACGTTTGTTATGTTATTTTTTTTTTTTATTAATTTCTTAAGTACCAAATCAGTAAAAAGCTTCAATAGTCCTCTGAAGAAAAAGAACAACCTTACCAAAAACGTATATTTTTTTACATTGATAATTACCAAAACACTAACATGCATGTAAAGCAACCTATATAAAGAAACGAAACGAAATCACTAGAAACTTGTCTTTTGTTATTTTTTGAGCGTGTTAGGCACCAAATCAGTATGAAGCAACGAAATCACCCTATAGGGGAATACAAAACTACTTTACTAAAACGTGTCTTTAGAGTGTTTTTTTTAGGTTCTTACGAACTAAAATGTCAAAATACATGCAAACACCCTGTTAGGTACCAAAGCACCAAAAAGACCCTATATGAGGAAATGAAAGGACATAACAAAAAACGTGTATTATGAGTTTTTTTTCTTTTTTTCTAGCTTCTTAGGTACCAAAACGCAAAAATAAATGAGTAGCACACTGTATGAAGAAAGAGAAACAAATTACCAAAAATCGTGTAATTTGAATGTTTTTTCACATTGTCAGGTAGGAAAACACCATAATGCTTGCTCGCTATACGAGAAAATTTAACAATAATGTAAGAAATGTGTTTTTATGTGTTTTTCACATAAATGTCTTTTAAGTGTTTTAAACTTTTTACGTACCAAAACGCTAAAACACGTGCAACAAACACGAATAACCTTACCAAATAGAAAAACCTTACCAAAAACGTGTATTTTGAGTCTTTTTGAGTCTGTTACGTACATCATATCAAAAATGCATGTAAAGCACTCTGTATAAGGAAACGATAGAAAATTACGAGAAACGTGCATTGTCAGTGTTTTGAGTCTCTTAGGTACCAAACACTAAACCGCTTGAATGAAAATTGAATATTCTATATTTCTTAATAGAGAAACAGAACATCACGTAAAACGTGTTTTTATTTTTTTTTTTTTTACCTTGTTATATACCAAAACGTCAAAATACATACGAAGCATCCTATATGGGGAAATAGAAAGACATTAGGAGAAAAAAGTTTTATTAGTGTTTTTGAGCTTCCTAAGTACCAAAACGCTAAAACGCATGAATAGCACCCTATATAGAGAAAAAAGAACAACATTACCTGAAACCTTTATTTTGAGCGTTTCTCATATTATGTAGCAAAACATCATAATGCATGCAGATCCCTATATGAAGAAGCAAAACTATATTACAGGAAACGTGTCTTTTGAGTGTTTACTTGAGTGTTAGGAATCAAAATGCTAAAAAGCATTGAAAGCACCCTATTTGGCAATATAAAATAACATTACCAAGAAAGTATCTTTAGAGTGTTTTTGACCTTCTTACGTCCGAAATCGCTGAAACCCATGCAAAACAACCTTTACGGAGAAACAGAATAACATTACCAAAAACTTGTATTTTGATTGTTTTTGTGCTTGTTAAGTACAAAAATGCCAAATTACACGCAAAGCATCCTACATGGAGAATAGAATGGACATTACGAGAAAAGTGTATTATGAGAGATTTTGAGCTTTTTTAGGTACCAAAACTCAAAAACACGTGATTAGCACTTTATATGGAAAAATAAATTTATCGAAAACTTTTACTCAAACTTTTTTTCATATTGTTAACTACCAAAAGTCAAAATGCATTGGAAGCCCCCTTTATTGGGAAACGAAACGACATTATCATCAACGTGTCTTTTCAGTGTTTTTGAACGTGTTAGACACCAAAACGCTAAAAATGCATGGAAAGCGTTCTATAAAGGAATACAAAACAACATTACTAAAAATGTGTTTTATAGGTCCTTATGTACAGAAACGCTAAAACTCAACCAAAACACCCTTTATGGAGAAGCGAAATAAATATTTCGTTGATAAATTACATTCAGGACAGGGAACATCCCTTACAGAAGAAAAAGATCAGAGAAAAATGGTCCTAAATGGATGACTGAGGTTAAAACACTACATAGGGCGAAAGAGAAGTATATATGAGATTAAAGACAGGGGAAGTGGTTTCAAGCCCATAATATAATGAATTAGAATAGTCAGGAGTTTAACAAGGAAAGCTAAAAATAGTTATGAATTAAAGGTAGCCAGCCAAGCGAAGATGGACCCCAAGGGATTTTATCAGGCATATAAGACGAAGAATAGAGAAACAATAGTTCCTTAAAGACAGCAGAATGGGACCTGCTTAGTTGTTGGGAGGAGATTAGTAAAATTGTGAACGAGTATTTCTTAACTGTCTTTGCCCAGGAAAACATGCAGAATTTGCCGAATAGTGAGAAGATATTTAGAGTAGAAGAGAATGAGAAGCTGACAGATATTACCATAACTAAAAAGATAGTGGAACAGGAGATAGATAAGCTGAAAAGTTCAAGTCACCAGGACCAGATGAAATATATTCCATAGTATTTAAGAATTGGAAAAAGGTTATAAGTAATCTGGATAAGGTCATGGCCAAGCGGCAGGCGACAGAGTGTTGTAATAAACGGCTCTAAATCCGAGTGGGGTCAAGTAATTAGTGGGGTGACAAAGGGATTATTAGTATTAGGGCCGATGTTGTTTGTAATATATGTCTATGACTTGGATAGTGGAATTAGTAGTGTTGTTAGTAAATTTGCGGATGACACGAGAGTATGTAGATTAATTAGGTCAGAATCGCATACCATCGCCTTGCAGGCAGATTTGGATAGGATGAACGAATGGACACACAGATGGCAAATGCAGTTTAATATCAACAAATACAAAGCACTTAGCGTAAGTAGAAGAAACCCACACAGTAGTTACACAATGAACAACCAAGTTCTGGTAGGTTCAGGGTAAGACAAATATTTGAGATTTAAAGTTAGCTCTGAACTCCGTCTAAGAAAGCAATGCAAAGAGGCCAGAAACAAAGCAAATAGTGTATTATTCCCGAAGTAATATTAAAGTTACATTTAGCGCTGGTCAGACATCATCTAGACTACGCTGTCCTATTCTGGTCACCACATCACAGGAAGGATAAAGGTCTATTAGAATCACTTCAAAGGAGAATGACTAAAAGGATACAGGGGATGAGGAGTATTCCTTACGAAGCGAGATTCAAGCTGTTAAATTTACATTAGAGAGACGTAGGTTAAGAGTGGACCTGAGAGAAGTCTTTAAGTGGTATATGGGTTATAACAAGGGGAACATAAGGAAAATTCTTAGAATCTGTAACCATGATAGAACAAGAAAAATAGAACATCAAGTTTTCAGGCTTGAGCCTGAAAACTTGATGTTCAAAAAGGAAACAGGAACGAATTGGTTTTCAAATACAGTAGTAGATGATTGGAACGGACTTAGTGATCAAGCTGTTAGTGCTGAGGCATTTGGCAACTGTAAGAGAAAATTACACATTTATAGATGGGATGATAGGTGGAAATATGTAGGCATATTTCATACAAGTACCGCCACGTGTAGGCCTGATGCCTTCTTGCATATTTACTTATTTCTTATGTTCTTATGTTCTTATTACCAAAAGCGTGTATTTTCAGTGTTTTTCATCTATGCATGCAAAGCACCCTAAATGAGGAAAAAAAGGGACATTACGAGAAACGTGCATTATAAGTGTTTTTGAGATTCTTAGATACCAAAATGCTGAAACTCATGAATAACACTCTTGATTGAGAAACAGAACAACCTTACCAAATGCGTGTATTTTGAGTGTTTTTCACATTCTTAGTTACCAAAACACGAAATTGCATGCGAATCTAGGTATATGTGGGGGAAAAATTATATTGCCAGAAAATGTCTTTTGAGTGTTTATGAGCGTGTTAGGCAATAAAGTACTTAAAAGAAGGGCAATCACATTACATGTGAATAAAACAAACTTTTACCAAGAACTTATATAATTAATTATAATTAAATAATAGAGGGTGCCTAGCACACTTAGAAACACCAAAAAATAAACGTTTCTTGAAATCTCGTTTACTTTCCCGATATAGCGTGCTTTTCATGCATTTTCACGTTTTGGTTCCAAACAATGTTATAAAATGCTCTTCATACGTTTTAGCGTTTTGGTACCTAAGACCTAAAAAGCTATAAAACACATATTATATATGTTTCTCGCAATGTTCTTTCATTTCCATGTATTTTTCCGTTTTTGTATGTATTAAGCTCAAAAAACACTCAAACGTTTTCGGTAAAGTTAATGTGATTCTGCATGAACTGTGTATTTTCGTCCGTTTTAGTGTTTCGTTAGTTAAGAGCCTCAAAACTCTCAAAATACACGTTTTTGATAATGTTCTGTTTTCCCATATAGGTTGCTTTACCTGCTCTTTAGCGTGATGGTACCTAACACGATCATGCACACTCAAAAGACACGTTTCTGGAAATGTCGTTTCTTTTTCGTGTAGAGGGTGCTTTGCATGCATTTTGCAGTTTTGATACCTAACACTGTGAAATACTCTGAAAATCCACGCTTTTGGTAATCTTATTCTGTTTTCATATATAGAGTGTTATTTATGTGTTTTAGCGTTTTGTGCTATATAGAGTTCATTCTATATAGCAGTTTTGTGTTACCATATAGAATCATTTTTTATGCTTTTTAACGTTTTGCTGCCTAACACGCTAAAAACACACAAACGACATGTCTCTTGTCATATTTCGTTTCACCATATAGAGTTCCTTGCATGCATTTTGACGTTTTGGAACCTAACAAAGTGAAAAACACTTAAAGTAAACGTTTTTAGTAATGTTCTGTTTCTCCACATAGAGCGCTATTCTCGCGTTTTAGAGTTGGTACCTAAGAATCTGAAAATCACTCATAATACACATTTCTCGTAATGTCCTTTCCTTTCCCCATATAGGGTATTTTGCATGCATTTTGGCCTTTTGGTACCTAACAATGGAAAAAGATATCAAAACAGACATTTTTGGTAATGCTGTTTTTCTTTTCTTCATAAAAAAAAAGGTGGTATTCACGCGTTTAAGTGTTTTGGAACTTAAGAAACTAAGGGACACTGATAATACACGTTTCTTCTAATATCGTTTCATTTTTTAAATGAATTTAAAAGAATTTTTTAAACTTTCAATTAATTTTCTTTTACCTAACATACTCAAAATACTGAAAATACACGTTTTTAGTAATGTTATTTTGTTTCTCAATAAAAAAAAAATCGCATGTTTTTTTTGTAAGCGTAATGCATAACGTAATGCATAAGAACCTTAAAAAAAAAAAAAAAAACACGAAACACTCAAGACATATTTTTCGTATTGCTGTTTTATATCCCAATACGGGTACATTCTATGAATCTTGGCATTTTGGTGCTTAAAACACTAAAAACACTGAAAAGACACCTTTCTGGTTATGTCCTTTCGTTTCCTCATGTGATATGCGTTGTATGGATTTTGGTGTTTTGGTACCTATCATTGTAAAAAATACTCAAAATACGTTTTTGGTAATGTTGATCAGTTTCTACATATGGAGTGCCATTCACGCATTTTAGCATTTTGTTACCTGAGAATGTCAAAAACTCATATAATCCACGTTTCCGGTAATATTGCTTTTTTTCACCAATTAAGGTACTTTGCATACATTTTCCTGTTTCTCTACCCAGGCTCAAAAATACTCGAAATACATACTATTGGTAATGTTAATCTGTTTCTGGAGAAATAACATTTTAGTGTTTTGCTATGAAAGAAACTGAAAAACACTCAAAAGACACGCTTTTCGTTAAGTGTTTTTGTAGTCCAATATTGCTTTCCGTGCATTTTAATGTTTTGGTACCTAACAGCCTCAAAAACAGTAAGAAGACATGTTTCAAGAAATATCGTTTTGTTACCCCATATAGAGAGCTTTTCATGCATTTCGTTGCTTTGATACGTAAGAATGAAAAAAAAAAAAAACGTTTTTGGTAATGTTTTGTTCCTCCTTATAAAGTGGTATTGACGCATCTTAGACTTTTGGTACTTAAGAAGCCCAAAAAACACTCACAATACACATTTCTCGTCATCTCCTTTCATTTCCCCATATAGTGTTTTACATTCATTTTGGGGTTTTGGTACATAACTATTCTAAAAAACACTTGAAACAGACATTTTTTGCAAAATTGTTCTGTTTCACGTGTTTTAGCGTTTTGTTACCTAAGATATTGAAAAACACGTGTAATGCATGTTCCTTGTTATATTTCGTTTTCCATGTAGGATACTTTACATGCATCCTTTTTTTTTTTTTTGTACGTAAGAAACTCAAAAAATATTTAAAGGACGCGTTTATGGTAATGTTGTTTTGTATTTCAGTATAGAGTGTTTTCCATCATTTTAGCGTTCTGATGCCTAAAACGCAGTAAAAATTGAAAAAGCACGTTTCAAGTAATGTCGATTCCATTGTCTATAAAAAGCGCTTTGCATTAATTATGATGGCGTTTTGGTAACTAATAATGTAAAAAAATACCAAAAACACAAGTTTTTGTATTGTTGTTTAGTTTCTACATATAGAGTGCTATTCACGCGTTTTTGTGTTTAGTTACCTAAGGTCAAAAACACTCATAATACAAATTTCTGATAATCACGTTTTGTTTTACCATATAGGGTACTATGCATGCAGTTTGCCGTTATTGTACCTAAAAAACATAAAAAAAATTAAATAAAACACTCAAAATACACATTTTTGGTAGTTACTCTTTTTTCTTCATAAAGGATTTTTTGTATGTTTTTTGACTGTTCAAAAACAGTCAAAAGACAATTTTTTCGGTAATATTATTTTCTATTCCAATGTAGGGTGCTTTCCATGAATTTTAGTGTTTTGGTAACTAAAACACTCGAAAACACTTAAAAACACGTTTCTGATAATGCCGTTTTGTTTCCCAATGCTTTTCATGGATTTTCGAGTATTGGTAAAAATAATAAGAAAAAAAATAAAAATAAGTTTTTGGTGATGTTCTGTTTCTTCTTATAGAGTGATGTTAACGCGTTTTTGCGATTTATTAACTAAGAGGACAAAACAAAAAAAAAATATTATAAAGCGTTTCTCAAAATGTCTTCCTTTCCATATTTTGGGTGACTTGCATGCACTGTGAAGTTTTGGTATGTAACGAGCTCAAAGTCACTCACAATACACGTCTTTGGTAACTTTGTTCTGTTCTTCAAATTACGTGCTTTGCATACGTCTAGGAGTTTTGATACCTAAGAAGGTGATACAAACTCAAAAGACACGTTTTTAGTAAAGTTATTCTGTTTCTCCATATAGAATGTTTTTTTTACTCATTTTAGTGTCTTGGTACTCTTGTAATATACGTTTCTTGTAATAACTTTTTGTTTTCCATATAGGGTACTTTGCATGCAATTTGGCGTTTTTGTACGTAACACGCTAAAAAAAAACACTCAAAAGTCACTTTTTTGGTAAATTGAACTGTTTCTTGATGTAGAGTGATAATCTTGTGTTTTAGCATTTGGTACCTAAGAAGCCCAAAAAATCTCATAACACGCGTTTCTAGTAATGTCTTCGTTTCCGTTTTTTTAGCGTTTTCATACCTAAGAAGCTCAAAAACACTCCTAATATGCGCATCTTGTAATATCTTTACCCTTCACCATATAGGGTACTTTGCATGCATTTTGGCGTTTTTGAACATAAAAACTCATTAACAATCACATTACATGTTTCTGGTAATATTATTCTGTTTCTCGAGAAAAGATGTTTTCCATGCGTTTTAGCGTTTTGGTACGAAAGTAGCTCAAAAACAATGAAAAGAGATGCCTTGGTAATGTTGTTTTGTTTTCGCATATAGGGTGATTTCCATGCTTTTTAGTGCCTAAAACGCTAATAAACTCTCAACAAGCACGTTTCTCGAACATTTTTTTCCTCATATAGCGCGCTTTCCATATATTTTGGCGTTTTAATTCCGAAAAATGTGAAATACACTGAAAAAAAAAATATTGTTAATATTATTTAGTTTCTCCATATACAGTACTGTGGATGTGTTTTATCGATTTGGTACTTAACAAGCTGAAAAACACTCTTAATACATGGCTCTTGTAATGTCCTTTTGTTTACATAAACATTGTAGTTTGCATGCATCTTAGCGTTTTTTGTTCTTAAATCTCAAAACCACTAAAATTATGTTTTTTGGTCTTTTTTTTTTCTTCATAAAATATGTTTTGCATGCGTTTTTAGCGTTTTGGTACGTAAGCCAGGAGGAGGCAGTAGACACCTGCCGAAACGATAATTACTCCCAGTGAGGTCTAAAGCACTGTTCAGGGGGTGCTGTGAACTTATCATTAAACCCAGCTGTGACCTCACTGAACGTTTCCCTTTGTGTCTCACAATAAAAGGGGGCAGTCACAGCCTACCCTCTAAAAACAACTCTCTTCCCCCACACAAAACTACAAGCACCTAATAACACCCACACCCTTCACTCAAAAATTTTAAAATCATCATGGCGACTCCTACACCAGCCTCGGAGTCCCCATCTGGGGAGGGACTGCCTTTCTGTCGACGACCCTAAGTGTCTTGACACCCCCCTCATCTTTTTCTTCATTAACTTCTGCAACATTCGCGGTCTAAAATCTAATTTTCAATCTGTAGAACACCACCTCTCCTCTTCTTTTCCTCACTGAAACTCAGGTGTCTGAGGCAACTGACAGTAGCCCCTTTTCTGTTTCCTCCTACTTTCTCTATCCTCATTTTCGATCCAAAGCTGGATGCTGCGTTTATGTGCGCAATGACTTAACCTGCTCTCGTGCCCACGCTCTTGAATCTTCCGAGTTTTCCACCATCTGGCTACAACTACAGAGTCACTCTCATACTAAATTTATCTGTGCTGTATACCTCTCTCCTAACTCCTTTGACTATAAGAAATTCTTTGACTACTTAATTTCCAAAGTGGAGCACATACTGACCCTCTTCCCTTTCGCAGAGATCTCCATTCTTGGAGATTTCAATGTTCACCACCAGCTTTGACTTTCCTCTCCCTTCACTGACCATCGTGGTGAACTAGCCTACAACTTTGCTATCCTCCATGACCTAGAGCAATTGGTGCAACACCCTACTCGCATTCCTGACCGTCTTGGAGATACGCCCAACATTCTTGACCTTTTCCTGACCCCTAATCCTTCTGCTTATGCTGTCACCCTTTCTTCTCTGTTGGGCTCCTCCGATCACAATCTCATATCGTTATCTTGTCCTATCACTCCAATCCCTCCTCAGGATCCCCCTAAGCGAAGGTGCCTCTGGCGTTTTGCCTCTGCCAGTTGGGGGGACCTGAGGAGGTATTTTGCTGATTTTCCTTGGAATGACTACTGCTTCCATGTCAGAGACCCGGCTTTGTGTGCTGAGCACATAACAGAAGTGATAGTGTCTGGCATGGAGGCGTACATTCCTCACTCTTTTTCTCGTCCTAAACCTTCTAAACCTTGGTTTAACACAGCTTGTTCTCGTGCTATACATGATAGAGAGGTGACTCACAAAAGGTACTTAAGCCTTCCATCACCAGAATCTCATGCACTTTATATTTCTGCCCGGAACCATGCCAAGTCTGTTCTCCAACTAGCCAAAAACTCCTTCATTAACAGAAAATGTAAAAAAACCTTTCAAGATCTAACTCCCCTCGTGATTTCTGGCATCTAGCCAAAAATATCTCCAATAACTTTGCTTCTTCTTCTTTCCCTCCAGTACTTCAAGCAGATGGCACCACTGCTATCACATCTCTTTCTAAAGCTGAACTCTTTGCTCAAACCTTTGCTAAAAACTCTACCTTGGACGATTCTGGGCTTGTTCCTCCCTCTCCTCCACCCTCTGACTACTTCATGCCACGTATTAAAATTCTTCGCAATGATGTTTTCCATGACCTCGCTGGCCTAAACCCTCGGAAGGCTTATGGACCTGATGGGGTCCCTCATATTGTTCTCCAAAACTGTGCCTCCGTGCTTGCACCTTGCCTAGTCCAACTCTTTCAGCTCTGTCTGTCAACATCTACCTTTCCTTCTTGCTGGAAGTTTGCCTACATTCAATCTGTTCCTAAAAAGGGTGACCGTTCTAATCCCTCAAACTACCGTCCTATTGCTTTAATTTGCTGCCTATCTAAAGTTTTTGAGTCTATCCTCAACAGGAAGATTCTTAAACATCTATCACTTCACAACCTTCTATCTGATCGCCAGTATGGGTTCCGTCATGGCCGCTCTACTGGTGATCTTCTGGCTTTCCTTACTGAGTCTTGGTCATCCTCTTTTAGAGATTTTGGTGAAACTTTTGCTATTGCCTTGGACTTATCAAAAGCTTTTGATAGAGTCTGGCACAAAGCTTTGATTTCCAAACTACCCTCCTACGGTTTCTATCCTTCTCTCTGTAACTTCATCTCAAGTTTCCTTTCTGACCGTTCTATTGCTGCTGTGTAGACGGTCACTGTTCTTCTCCTAAATTTATTAACAGTGGTGTTCCTCAGGGTTCTGTCCTGTCACCCACTCTGTTCTTATTATTCATTAATGATCTTCTAAACCAAACTTCTTGTCCTATCCACTCCTACGCCAATGATACAACCCTGCACTTTTCCACGTCTTTTCATAGACGTCCAACCCTTCAGGAGGTAAATATATCACGCAGGGAAGCCACAGAACGCCTGACTTCTGATCTTTCTAAAATTTCATAGACGTCCAACCCTTCAGGAGGTAAATATATCACGCAGGGAAGCCACAGAACGCCTGACTTCTGATCTTTCTAAAATTTCTGATTGGGGCAGAGCAAACTTGGTATTGTTCAATGCCTCAAAAACTCAATTCCTCCATCTACTCGACACAAACTTCCAGACAACTATTCCCTCTTCTTCAATGACACTCAACTGTCCCCCTCTTCTACACTGAACATCCTCGGTCTGTCGTTTACTTATAATCTAAACCGGAAACTTCACATCTCATCTCTAGCTAAAACAGCTTCTATGAAGTTAGGTGTTCTGAGACGCCAGTTTTTCTCACCCCCCCAGCTGCTAACTCTGTACATCTGTACGAGGGCCTTATCCGTCCATGTGTGGAGTATGCTTCACATGTCTGGGGGGGGTTCCACTCATACTGCTCTTCTTGACAGGGTGGAATCAAAAGCTTTTCGTCTCATCAACTCCTCTCCTCTAACTGACTGTCTTCAGCCTCTCTCTCACCGCCGCAATGTTGCATATCTAGCTGTCTTCTACCGCTATTTTCATGCTAACTGCTCTTCTGATCTTGCTAACTGCATGCATTTATTTTTGTTGCCCTTGGCCTGTGTCCTTCTTACATAAAAAAAAAAAAAACAGTTAAAAGACATGTGTTTTCGTAATAATGTATTGTATTCCTATATAGGGTGAACTTTATTCTTTATAGCGTTTTTGATGCCTACCACTCTCAAGAATACTCAAAAGACACGTTCCTGGTAATGACATTTCGTTTCCCCATATAGGTGGCTTTGTAAAAATTTTGGCGTTTTGGTTTCTAATAATGTGAAAAAGAAACACTAGAAATACAGTTTTTTTTTGGTAAGGTATCCGTGCCTTTTTAGCATTTTGGCATCTAAAAAGTAAAAAAAATACTCGTAATGCAAAATTATCTTATTGTTTTATTTCGTTTCCCTCTATAATATACTTTGAATGCATCTTGTATTTTATACGTAACAAGATTAAAAATGCAAATAATCCTTTTTTTTTGTAATTTTAAAGTTTCCCCATGAAGGGTGATTTTCTTGCATTTTAGCGCTTTCGTAAGTAGCTCAAAACACTGAAAAGAAAGGTATTTTGGTAATGTTTTGTTTTCCCATGAAGTGTGCTTTCCCTGCTTTTTAGCGTCTTGGTGCCGAGTATACTCAAGGAACATGTTTTCCGAAATTTTGTTTGCTTTCCTTATATACAATAATCTGAAATAATTTTGGTGGTTTGGTACCTAACAATGTGAAATGCCCTGAAAATTCACGTTCTTTGGTAATGTTGTTTTATTTTTCCATATAGGTTTATATTCATGCCTTTTTTTTAGTTCTGGTACCTAAGATACCGAAAAAAAAAAATCACTCATAGTAAGCGTTTATCGTAATGTTCTTTCGTTTCCCTATATAGGGTATTTTCTTTGCATTTTGACGTTTTTTGTACGTAAGAAGCTGAAAATGCTTATTTTTGGTAATGTTATTCTCCTTCATCAAGGATTTTAGCGTTTTAGTACGTAAGTAGCTCAAAACACTCAAAACAGTTTTTTTCTTTGTAAAGTTGTTTGTTTCCCGATATAGCGTGCATTTTTAGAGATTTGGTGCCTAACACGTTTATAAACACTCAAAATAAATATTTTTCAAAATGTTTCTTTTTTCCATATATGGGGCTTTGTAAGCATTTTGGATCTTTGGTACCTAATAATGTGAAAAACACTTAAATACACGATTTTGGTAATATACTGTATCTCGATATTAAGTATTAATCATGTGTTTTAGCATACTGCTAACTAAAAAGCTCATTCATAATACACGTCTTTTTATTTCCCTATATAGTTTACATTACATGCATTTTTTTTTCTTTTTTTTTTTTTGCGTTTTTTTGTACGTAAGATTTTGTACACAAAATACTTATTTTTGGTATCTTATTCTGACACTTCATAAAGGATGTTTTCCATGCGATTTAGCTTTTTGGTACGTAAAAAGTATAAAAAAAAAAAACACTTAAAAAACTCGTTTTTCGTAATGTTATTTTTTGATCCAATGTAGGGCGATTTCTATGCTTTTTAGCGTTTTGGTGTCTAACATGCTCATAAACAGTCAATGACACTTTTCTTGAATTCCCGTTTCATTTCCCCATTTAGGGTGCTTTCCATGCATTTTGACGTTTACGTACCTAAATATGTGAAATACACTCAAAATACACGTTTTTGGTAATGTTCCTCTGTTTTTCCATATAACTATTAATACATTTTAGCGTTTTTGTGCCTAATAAGCTCAAAAGCACTCATAATACACGTTTTTGGTAATGTCCTTTCGTTTCCCCATATAAGGTACTTTGCTTGCATTTTGGCGTTTTTCTGCAAAAAAAAAAAAAAAAAAAAATTGAAAATGCTAGTTTTTTTTTAGTTTTATTTAGTTTTTCCTTAAAGGATGTTTTACATGCGTTTTATCGTTTGGTACGTAAAAAGTAAAAAAAAAAAAAATACTCAAAAGACACGTTTTTGGTAATGTTGTTCTGTATTCCCATATAAAGTGAATTTCATGCTTTCAAGCGACAGGGTGACTAACACGAACAAAAACACTCAAAAACGCGTTTCTGTTAATGTTTCCTTTCCCCGTATGGGATGCTTTCAAAGCATTTTGGCATATATTTTTTATTTATTTTTTTTTGGGTAAATGTTATTCTGTTTCTCAATATTGAGTGTTTTATATCCAATGTTGCTTTTTGTACTTAAGAAGCTAAAAAAAAAAAAAAAAAAACACAGATAGACATTTTTGCTAAAGTTGTTTTGTTATCCCATATAGGGACCTTTCTATATTTTTTTGCGTTTTAGTGCCTAACACGTTCATATATATATATATATATATATATATATATATATATATATATATATATATATATATATATATATATATATATATATATATATATATATATATATATATATATATATATATATATATATATATATATATATATATATATATATATATATATATATATATATATATCGTTCACTTCCACATATAGGGTGCTTTCCATGTATTTTGGCGCTTTTGTACCTAACAATGAGAAATACACTCAAAATTCACTTTTTTGGTAATGTTGTCCGGTTTCTCCATATAAACAGATATTCATGCTTTTTAGCGTTTTGGTACCGAAGAAGCTCAAAACATTAATAATACACGTTTTTCGTTAAGTCTTTTCGATTCCACATATAGGGTATTTTGCCTGTATTTTGGCGTTTTTCTACGTAACAAGATCAAAAACACTTAAAACTTATTTTTTTCTTTGTAATGTTATTCTCTTTTTCCATAAAAAGTGTTTTACATGCATTTTAGTGTATTTTTTTACGTAAAAAGTTCAAAACACTCAAAAAAAACTCGTTTTTCGTGATATCTTTTATTCACATATAGGTTAATTCTCATGATTTTTTTGCGTTTTGGTGCCTACTACGTTCAAAAGCCCTCAAAAGACACATATCTTTTAATGTCATTTTATTTCCCCATATATGGGGCTTTGCAAGCTTTTCGGTCTTTTGATACCTATTAATATTAAAAAAACACTCAAAATACACGTTTTGGATAATATTCATATGTTTCTCTATGTAGAGTGCTATTCAGGAGTTTTTGTGATTTTGCTTCTTAACAAGTTGAAAAACTCTCATAATATACGTTTCTCGTAATATCTTTTAGTTTTCCATATAAAGAACTTTGTGTGGATTTTGGCATTTTTCTACGTAACAAAAAAAAAAAAAAAAACACTCAAAATACTCTTTTTTAGAAATGTTATCATGCTTTTCTATACAGTGTGTTTTACATGTCTTTAAACGTTTTTGTACAAAAAAGTTTAAAAACACTCAAAAGACTCGTTTTTCGTAATGTGGTTTTGTATCACTATATTTGGTGAATTACATGTTTTTATTTTTTTAGAGTTTTGGTGGCTAACACGCTGAAAAAGAGTAAATATTAACAGAAAACTTTTTCTGGTGATGTCATTTCTTTTCCTTGCATAGATTTTGGCGTTTTGGTACCTAACAATATGAAAAACATTCAAAATACACGTTTGTGGTATTTTTCTTCTTCCTCCATATAGAGTGCTATTCATGCCTTTGAACATTTTAATACGTAAGAAGCTCAAAAACACACACACAAAAAATGTTATTTTTTAATGTCTTTTCGTTTCACCATATAGTGTGCTTTTCATGCATTTTAACTTTTCACTACGTAACAAGCTCAAAAACAATGAATTTACTTTTTATTTTTTAATGTTATTTTGTTTCTGTATAAAGGATATTTTGCATGAACAGAAATGTTTTTTGAATTTTTTTTTCTCATTTAGAGTTTTTTTTCCAATAATTGTTATCATAAACACTCAAAAACACTTTTTTTTTGTATCTCTTTTCCTTACCTAATATTGGATGCTTTGCTTGCATTTTTTCGTTTTGTTACCTAGCAAAGTGAAATATATTTAAAATGCACATTTTTGGTAATGTTATGCAGTTTCTCTATATAGAGTGCTATTTAAGCGTCTTATCGTTTTGGTAACTGAGAAGCTCAAAAACACTATAATCATATGTTTCTCATAATCTTGAAGCTCAAAAACACTATTATCATATGTTTTTCATAATCTTGAAGCTCAAAAACACTATTATCATATGTTTCTCATTAAGTATTTTCGTTTTCCCATATATAGTATTTTTTTGTGCATTTTTTTTAATATATACTTAAATTTAAGTACACTCAAAATGTTTTTTTGTTCTTTTTTGTAATGCTATTGTGTTTCTCCATGAAGGATGTTTTACATGCGTTTTAGTGTTTTGGTAGGTAAGTTGCTTTAAAAAAAACACCCAAAAGACACTTTTTTTCTTTTCCCATATAGGGTGTTTTGCATTTTTTTTTTTTTTTTTTAGCGTTTTGGTGCCAAACACGCTCATAAACACTCAAAAGACATGTTAGTAGAAATGTTTATTTTCACAATGTAGGGTGCTTTAAATGTATTTTGGCGTTATTGCAACTAACAACGTGAAATATATTGAAAACACACGTTTTTGGGTAATGTTTTTCTGTCTCTCCATTTAGAGTGCTATTCATGCGTTTTAATGCTTTTGTAACTAAGAAAACACCCATAATACATGTTTTACGTAATATCTTTCCGTTTTCTAATATAGGGTACTTTCCATGCATTTTAGGGTTTTTTTTTTCTTTTTTTACTTAACATGCTCAGAAACTCAAAATACTTTTTGAGTTTCTCTTTTTTTCAGTATAGAGTGTTTTGCTTGCGTTTTAACGTTTTGTTACGTAATTAACTCAAAATACTGCAAAGAGACGTTTTCGATAATGTTTTGTTTTCCCAAAGAGTTTTCACATAGAGTTCTTTTCATGCTGTTTTTTTTTTTTTATTTTGGTGCCAAGCATGTTCTTAAGCACTCAAAATACACTTTTTCTGAAAATCTATTTTCCTTTTCCCATTATAGGGTGCTTTTCATGCATTTTGGCGTTTTGGTACCTAACAAAGTGAAATACATTCAAAATTCACGTTTTTGGTAATGTTCTGTTTGGTACCTAAGCTAAAAAATCTCCCATTATGCACGTTCCTCGTAATGTTCTTTTCTTTCCCCCATATAAGATATTTTCCATACATTTTTGCGTTTTTGTACGTAACAAAGTGAAATACACTCAAACTTTTTTTTTTTTATAATGTTATTTGATTTTTTCCATTAAGGCTATTTTGCAATCGTTTTATTGTTTTGGTTCGTATGCTGTTCAAAAACATTCAAAGAAACGTTTTTCTTAATGTTTTTTGTATTCCCATATAGGTCGATTTCCATGCTTTTTTAACGTTTTGGTGCATAGCATGCTCTTAAGCACTGAAAATACATGTTTCTGGAAATTTCCTTTCTTTTTTGCATATAGTGTGCTTTGCAAGCATTTTTCCGTTTGCTACGTCAGAATGTGAAATACACTCTAAAATACACGTTTTTGTAATATTGCTCGGTTTTTCAATATAAAGTGCTAATCATTTTTCGTTTTCATACCAAAAAAAATTAAAAATACATATAATTCACGTTTCTCGTCATGTCATTTCGTTGCATGCATATTGGTATTTTTCTACGTAATAAAACTCAAAACACTCAAAATTCTCGTTTTGGGCACTGTTTTTTCTCTTTTTTTTTTTGCATAAAGTGTGTTTTGCATGCGTTTTATCGTTTTGGTACGTAAGAAGTTGTAAAACACTAAAAATATTTTTTTTTGTAATGTTTTGTTTTCCTATACAAGCTTAATTTGATTTTTTTTCTTTTTTGTGCCTCACGCTCTCAAAAACAATGAAGAAAAATGTTTCTGGTAATGTCGTTTTGTTTGCTCATATAAAAAGCTTTACAAGCATTTTGCGCTTTGGTATCTAACAATGTGAAAACTACTGAAAACACTTTTTTCGTAATGTTGTTCTGGTTCTCCATGTGGTGTGTTATTCATGCGTTGATGCGTTTTGGCATCTAAGAACCTCAAGAACACTCATAATACACGTTTCTCGTTATGACTTTTCTTCATATTGTGCATGTTTTATGTATTTTGGCGTTTTTTTTTTTAGGAAAAAGATCATAAATCCTCAAAATACTTGTTTTTTGGCAGTGTCATTCCTTTTCCGTATAAAGACTGTTTTGCAGGCGTTTTTGAGTTTTTGGTATGCAAGTAGATAAAGAACATGCTTTGCATGCTGATTGGCGTTATGGCTACTAAAGGTGTGAAAAAAAAAACAACACAAACGTTTAAAAAAAAACTTTTTTTTCCGTATAGAGTGCTATTCATATGTTTTAGTGTATTGGTGTGTAAGAAGCTCAAGAACACTCACAATACACGTTTCTTCCAATGCCTTTTTGTTTCCAATATAGGATACTTATTTTCCATGCATTTTTGCATAATCAATTTTTTTTTTTTTCAGAATACTTCTTTTTTCTAATGTTCTGTTTCGCTATATACAGTGGTATTAACGCGTTTTCGCATTTTGGTTCTCATAATGTCTTTTTGTTTTACTACATAGAGTACTTACCACTATAAATCCATCGCATGTTTTCCATGCATTTTAGCATTTTTTTACGTAAGTAGTTAAAAAATACTAAAAAGACACGTTTACCGTAATGTTTTCTTTTCTCATATAGGGTGCTTTCCATGCTTTTTAGCATTGTCTTACCTAACAGGCTCAGAATCACTTTAAAAAAATATGATTCAGAATTTTTTTTTCTCTCCTCATATAATGCTTTCCATGCATTTTGTCTTTTCGTTGCCTAACAATGTGAAATACACTTAAAATACATGTTTTGGTAATGTTCTCTTTCTCAATAAACAACAATATTCATGCCTTTTTGCGTTTTAGTACTTAAAGATTCTCAAAAAAAAAATCTCATAATGTCCTTTCAATTCCCTATATAGGGTAGTTTACATACATTTTTGTTTTTCTGTATGTAACAAGCTCAATGACACTCAAAATATTTGTTTTTTGGTTATGTTTTGGTACGTAAGCTTAAAAAAAAACACTCAACACATACGTTTTTGTTGATGTTGTTTTTATTCTCATATACGATGCGTTCTATGCTTTTCAGCGTTTGGTGTCTAGCATACAAAAAAAAAAAAAAATAAAAATAAATAAATAATAATATAAATATACATTTGCTGTAATACCATCTCGTTTCCACATGCATTTTGGCGTTTTTATATCTAACAATGTGAAAGACTGTCAAAATGCACGTTTTTGGTAATGATCTGTTTCTCCACACAGAATGCTGTTAACGTGTTTTTGCATTTTGGTACCTAAGAAGTTCGAAAACACTAATAATACACTTATCTCGTTATGTGTTTATGTTTCTCCATATAAGCTATGTTGCATTCATTTTTGCGTTTTTGTAAATTACAAGCTAGAAAACACGCATAATACATTTATTTCTTAATGTCATTCTTATTCTTCTTAAAGGGAGTTTTGCATGCGTTTTAGTGTTTTGGTACCTCAGAAGCTCAAAACCTCTCATAATACACCTCCCTCTTAATGTACTTTTCTTTCCATATATAATGTAATTTGTATGCATTTTCGGCGTTTTTATACGTAACAAGCTCAATAGCAGTCAAAATACTTGTTTTGATAATGTTTTCTTTTCTTTATCCATAAAATGTGTTTTGCATAACTTTTTAGCGTTTTTGTACGTAAAAAAATCAATAACACTCAAGGTGCACGGTTTTCATTTTTTTTTTTTTTTCATCCCCATATATACGGTAGTTTCCATGCTTCTTTTTTTGAGTTTTGGTGCCTAACACACCAAAAAAAAAAAAAAACGTTTTGGAATCTTGGTACCTAGAATATATATATATATATATATATATATATATATATATATATATATATATATATATATATATATATATATATATATATATATATATATATATATATATATATATATATATAAGATATTTAAGATATATATATATATATATATATATATATATATATATATATATATATATATATATATATATATATATATATATATATATATATATATATATATATATATATATATATATATATATATATATATATATATATATATATATATATATATATATATATATATATATATATATATATATATATATATATATATATATATATATATATATATATATATATATATATATATATATATATATATATATATATATATATATATATATATATATATATATATATATATATATATATGTTTCTCGATATAGAGTGCTATTTATGCGTTTAAGCGTTATGGTACCTTAGAAGTTTTCATACGAGTAAATTTTCATAATACGCGTTTCTCCTAATGTCTTTTATATCCCGATATGGAGTACTTAGCATGCATTTTGGTGTTTTTTACGTAACAATCTCAAAAAAAAAAAAAAAAAACTTGTTTTCGTAATTATATTTTGTTTCTCCATAAAGAGCTCTATTCGTGCGTTTTACCCTTTTCGTACGTGCGTAACTCAAGAACAATGAAAAAGACATTTCTTTCAAAGAAATACTCAAAACACATTTTTTTGTGGAAATATCTTTTATTTTCTCAATATATACTGCTTTACATACATTTCGTCAGTTTGGTACCTAACAATTAAAGAAAAAAACAGAATATACACGTTTATGGTAATTTCCGTTTCTCTATACAGAGTGCTATTAAAGCGCGTTTTGCGTTTTGTTACCACAAAGCTGAAAAACACTTACAATAAACGTTTTTTGTAATATCTTTTCGTTATTCCATAATTTGCATGCATTTTGGCATTTTCCTATGTAGCAATGTGAATAGCACTCAAAACAAATTTTTTTGGTACTGATACATTGTTAGAGCGCTATTCACGCGTTTTAGCGTTTTGTTAAATAAGGAGATTAACAATAATAATATAGACTTTTGGTAATATGGTTTTGTTCCATTAAATAGGGTACTTTGCCTGCATTTTGCTGCTTTTGTTCCTAACAAGCTCAAAAACACTCATAGTACACATTATTTTGTTATTTTGTTTCTCTACAATGGGTTTTTTCGTATGCGTTCTATGGTTTTGGTACGTAAGATGCTAAAAAAAAACACAAAAGAACCTTTTTTTGTTAATGTTGTATTGTATTCCAATATAGGGTGCTTTCTATACATTTTAGACTTTTGGTGCCTAACACGATCAAACAATAAAATCACTCCCACTATGGAGTGATTTTCCTACATTTTTGCGTTTTTGTACGCAACAATGTGAAAATACTGAAAATACACGTTTTGGGTAATGTTCTTATGTTTCTCCATATAGACTGCTATTCACGCAATTTTCCGTTTCGTTAGCTAAGCAGCACAAAAATATTTATTACACACGTGTCTCAAAAAAATCCCTTTGTTTCCCCATACAGAGTGGTTTGCATGCATTTAGGAGTTTTAGTATCTAACGAGCTCAAACAATACTCGCTTTTTTGGAAACGTTGTTCTGTTTTTTTTTTTTTTTTCAAATCACATGCTTTGCATGCATTTTTTGTGTTTTGAATATAAGGCGAAAACACTAAAAAACTCATGTTTTTTAGTGACATTTTTGTAACATGCTCAAAAACATTCAAATTACTTGCATTTGATATTTAGCTTGTTATCCATACAGAGATACATGTGTTTTGGCATTATCTTACGTAAGTAGCTCAAAACACTGGAAATAAATTTTTTTGTTAAGGATCTTTTGTTTTCCCCCTATAGGGGTCTTTCCATCCTTTTTAGCGTTTCGTTTCCTAGCACGCTCTCAAACACTCGAAAGACACGTTTCTGGAAATCTCCTTGTCTTTCTCCATATAGGATGTTTTCTATGCTTTTTGGCGTTTTATTACCTAAGAATGTGAAATACATTAAAAATGTATCTCTTTTCTAGTGTTTTTGTTTCTCAATACAAAATTATATCCATGCATTTTAGCGTTTTGGTACCTGAGAAGCTCAAATACCCGTAATATCTTCTTTCCCTATATAGAATACTTTCAAATACACTTGAAGTACACGTTTTTAATAGAAATATGCTCTTTTTTCATGAAGGGTGTTTTACATAATTGTTTTTGGCGTTTTGGTAAGTAGCTCAAAGCACTAAAAAGAGACGTTTTTGTTAAGTTGTTTTGGTTTTGCTTATAAGGCGTTTTCAAAGCTTTTTAGTATTTTGGTTTCTAACGCGGTCATAGACACTCAAAAGTAATGTTTCTGGGAATCTCGTTTTCTTTCACAATATAAGCTTTTTTTTTATGATTTTCGGCGTTTTGGTACCTAACAAAGTGAAAAAAAACATTCAGAATTCTTGTTTTGGATTTTGTTTTTGTTTTTCTTTTTTTTCTCTATAAAAGGAGTTTTGCATGCGTTATAGCGTTTTGGTACATAAGTGGTTCAAAAACATTAAAAAAACTCATTTTTGTTAATGTTTTATTCTTCTATACAATATGATATCTATCCTTTTTAACGTTTATGGTGCCTAAGACGCTGAAAAACTCTCAAAACACATTTCTGTTAATGTCGTTTCGTTTCCCCCATATTGGTGGTTCTGCATTCATTTTAGTGTTTGGTACCTAACAACGTAAAAAAAAAAAAAAACTAAAAAATACACGTCTTTGGTAAAGAAGTTTTGTTTCGCCATAGAGAGAGCTATTTATGCCTTTTAACGCTTTGGTACCTAAGAAGCTTAATAACTCTCATAATACACGTTTCTTTTAGTGTTTTCTTTCCCCATATAGAGTACTTTCCATGCATTTTTGTACGTAACCTCAAAAACTCTGAAAATTCACTTTTTTGGTAAAGTTATACTGTTTCTCCATAAAGGAGTTTTTGCTACGTAAGTAGCTTAAAAACACCGAAAAGAGGAGTAATTGATAATGATGTATTGTTTTCCATATAGGGCACTTTCTATGCTTTCTAGCGTTTTGGTGCCTAACATGTCCATAATCACATAACAAACACATTTCGTGCAATGTCGTTTCCTTTCCCCATATAAGGTACATATACATTTAAATTTTTTGGTACCTAACTGTGAAATACCCTAAAAAAATGCATGTTTTTTGGTAGTGTTGTTCATGCGTTTTAGTGTTTTGGTACATGATAAGCTCAAAATTATTCTTAAAACACGTTTCTTGTAATGACTTTTTTCTCCCCATAGAGGTTCTTTTGCATGCATTTTGGTGTTTATGTACGTAACAAGCACAAAAAACACTGAAAATGCTTGTTTTTGGTAATATTTTTTTTTTCGTTTCAATATAGTGTGTTTCGCGTGGGTTTTAATAGTTTGGTACATATGTAAATAAAAAAAAAATCAAATTTTGGCTTTTTTCAAGCTTTTTAGAATTTTGTTGTCTAATATGAAGAAAAATGCTGAAGAAATACATTTCTATTAATGTATTTTCTTTTTCCCATATAGTGCATATTCCATGGATTTTGGCGTTTTGGTAATTAAGTGTAAAAAACACTGAAAATACATGTTTTATGGTAATATTGTTGTTTCTCCATATGGAGTGCTATTCAACGATTTTTAGCTTTTTGGAACCTAAGAAACACTCATAAAACACTTTTTTTTTTTTACAATGTTCATTCATTTTCCCATTTTTCTCGTTTCATTTTTTGTATAGTTATTCTGTTTCTCAATTTCATTCTCGCGTTTTGGTACCTAAGAAGATAAAAAACACTAAATATACACGTCTCTCGTAATGTTCTTTAGTTTCCCGATGCATTTTGCATGCATTTTGTAGTTTATGTACGTAACAGAGTGACAACACAAATATTGTTTTTGATAATGTTAAACTGTGTTCCAATAAAAGGGGGATTTTGTATACGTTTTAGGGTTTTGTTAATTAAGAAGAATAAAAACACTCAAAAGAACGTTTTTGGTAATGTTATTTTGTTTTCCCATATCGTGTGCTTTCGATACTTTTTAGCGTTTTGTTGTCAAACATGCACAAAAACACTAATAATATACGTCTCCTTTAATGTCGTTTCATTTCACCGGAAAGTGCTTTGTATGCATTTTAGTGTTTTCTTATATAATGATGTGAAAAATACACACAAAATACACATTTTTTGTATTGTTATTTTTTTTCCCCGTATAGAGTGCTATTCATGCGTTTCAGCGATTTGTTACCTAAGAAGCTCAAAAAACACTAAAAATACACGTCTCTCGTAATGTTCTTTAGTTTTCCGATGTAATGTACTTTCAATACACATTTGCGGTTTTGTACGTAACAAGCTGAAAAAAAAGCACTGCAAATGCTCGATTTTGTAAAAGTTCTTATGGTTTCTCTATAGAAGGTGTTTTGCAAGTGTTTTAGCGTTTCGGTACGTAAGCAGCTAAAAAAAAACTCTCAAAAGACACGTTTCTCTCATCTTAATTTTTTTCCATGCTTTTTTTGTGTTATCATGCCTTCAAAGGACACTCAAATGACATGTTTATGCAAATTAAATTTCAATTCACAATTAAGGTGCTTTGCATGCATTTTGGCGTATTGGTATTTAAAAATGTGAAAAAAAAAAAACATTTGATAATATTGTTCTCTTTCAGAGAGTGTTAGGTTCCGAGTACCTAACACGATCCAAAGCACTCATAATTCTTATTTCTAGTACTGTTTTTTCATTACTTTAAATAGTTTTTTTTTTTTTACATGCATTTTGTCGTTTTTATACGTAACAAGCTAAAAAAAAAACTCAAAATACTTGTTTTTGGTACTGCTTTTCTTTCTCCGTAAATTGTATTTTGCATGCGTTTTAGCTTTTTGGTACGTAAGAATATAAAAGCACTCAAAGAATACATTTTTTTATAATGTTATTTGGTAATCCCATACAGTGTGATTTCCATGCATTTTAGTGTTTTGCTGCATAACATGCTGATAAACACTTTAAAGAGCTGTTTCTGGAAATGTTTAATTTCCTCATATAGGAAGCTTTACGTGTATTTTGACAAGTTTGATACATGATAAAGCAAAAAAACGCTCAAAATACACTTTTTTTGGTAATGTTCTGTTACTCCACATTGAAGTGGTTTTGCGTTTTGGAACCTAAGAAGCTCAAAAGCACTCATGATACAATTTCTTTATAATGCCTTTTCGTTATTACATATAAGATACTTTGCATGAATTTTCGCGTTTTCGTACATACAAATGTTACTAAAAGTCGTTTAATTTCACAGAAGAGGTTCATTTTTATGCATTTTGGTGTTTTGGTGTCTAACTGTGAAAACATACAAACATCAAAATTTTTGTAATCTGTTTCTCTATATAGAGTGCTATTCATGCATTTTAGCGTTAGGTACTTATGAAGCTCAAAAATACTTAAAATACACGTCTCTCGTAATGTTCTTTTATTTGCCGTTGTTGCGTACTTTTAATAAATATTTGCGGTTTTGTACGTAACAACCACAAAAACATTGAAAATACAAGTTTTTTTTTCTTTTTAAGATATTGTGTTTCTCTATATTATTTTTGCATGCTGCTTTGCGTTTTGACATGTAAATAGCCAAAAAAAAAAACTGACAAGACGAATTTTTGGTAATATTGTTTTTTTTTTTCACTATATAAGGTGTTTTTATGCGTTTTAGTGTTATCGTTGCTAACACTCATGAAATGACACTAACAAGACAAATTCCTGGAAATGGAGTTTTAAATCACAATAGAGGGTGCTTAGCATGCATTTTGGCATTCTGGAATATAAGAGTGTGAAAAAAAACTTTTTCAAAATGTTGTTCCCTTTTCCATATAGTATTCTATTCTAAGAGGTTTGGTATGTAGGACGATGAGAGGCACTCATAATACTCATTTCTTGTGATATTCTTTCGGTACCCCTTATGAGGTAATTTCCATGCATTTTGTCGTTTTTATACGTAACAAACTCAAAAATACTCAAAATCCTTGTTTTTTCATAATGTTATTCTTTCTCTATAAAAATTTTCCATGCGTTTTAGAGTTTTGGTAAGTAAGAAGCTGAAACACTCAATATACGTTTTTTGTAATACTATTTGGTATTCCCATATATGTTGATTTCCATGCATTTTAGCGTTTTGGTGCTTAACATGCTTATAAACACTTCAAAAAACATGTATCTGGAAATGTCATTTCTTTTACCCATAAACGGTGAATTGCATGCATTTTTTGATGTGTGGTACCTACCACTGCAAAAAAAAAAAAAAAATGTTTTTGGTAATCTTGTTTTGTTTCTCCATATGTAATGCTATTGAAGACTTTTTGCGTTTTCGACACTAAGAAGCTGGAAAAACACTCATAATACACTTTTCTCGTAATGTCTTTTCATTACTCAATATAGAATATTTTGCATGAATTTACGTGTTTTCGTACATAACAATATGAATAACACTCATAACACACGTTTTTAGTAATATTGTTCTACATATTACTATTGAGCGTTTTTGCTATAATACTTGTGTATGGTAATATTGTTATGTTTCACCATATAGGGTGCATTGCATGCATTTTGCCCTTTCTCTACCTAACAAGCTCAAAATTTCTTATAATACACATTTTTTGTTTCTCCATAATGAGTGTTTTGTATATTTTAACGTTTTCGTACGTAAGAAGCTCAAAAACACCTTTTTGGTAATGTTTTGTAGTCCAAAATAGGGTACTTTCCAAGCATTTTTATTGTTTTGGTGGATAAAGCGTTAAAGAAAATAATGAAATAAACACGTTTGTAGTAATGTCGCCTCATTTCCTTACATAGAGTGCTTTGTATGTATTTTGGCAGTTTAGTACCTCTATATATATATATATATATATATATATATATATATATATATATATATATATATATATATATATATATATATATATATATATATATATATATATATATATAAAAACATTCAAGATACACGATTTTTCATAATGCTGTTCTAATTTTCAAAATAGAGTGTTATTCAACGCATTCTCGGGTTTTGGAACTTAAGAAGCTCAAAAATACTCCTTATACACGTTTCTCGTAATGTTCTTTCCTTTTCCCATATAGGATACTTTGCATGCATTTTAACGTTTAAGTACGTAAAAGCTCAAACTCTCAAAATACTTGTTTTTGGTAATATTACTCTGTGTCTCAATTAAGAAGGTTTTGCATCATTTTTAGCGGTTTAGTAGGAAAGTACCTCAAAAACACTGAAAAGCAACGTGTTTTATGAAATTTTGTTTTCCAGAATAAAGTGCTTTCCATACTTTTTCCCACAAAACAAGCAAAAAATAATTATAAGATACGTTTCCTTTAATATTGTTTCATTTAACCGTAGAGGGTGCAATGAATGCATTTTGGCGTTTTGTTATCTAACGATGTGAAAATCACTCAAAACCGATATTCTTTAATGTTCTGTTTCTCCACTTAATACTATTTATACGTTATAGCGTTTAGGTGCCTAAGAAGCTATGAAATACTCAAAATACACGTCTCTCATAATGTTCTTTTGGGGGTCTTGTACGTAACTCGCTCATAAACACTAAAAATACACGTTTTTATTAAAGTTTTGCATGCGTTTCTGTCCGTAAATGGCTAAAAATTCAAAAGATACGTTTTTGGTGATATTATTTTTTACCCCATATAGGGTGTTTTCCAAGCCTTTTAGAGCTTTCGAACTTACCACGAACCAGAAGACACTCAAAAGATATATTTCTGAAAAAGAAGTTTCAATTCTCCATAAATGGTGCATAGAGGGTGCATTTTGATATCTAAGAATGTGAAAAAACTCTTAAAATTCACGTTTTCGATTATGTGCTGTGAACTTATCATTAAACCCAGCTGTGACCTCACTGAACGTATCCCTTTGTGTCTCACAACACAAGGGGGCAGTCACAGCCTGCCCTCTAAAGACAACTCTCTTCCTCCACACAAAACTACAAGCACCTAATAACACACACATCCTTCACTCAAAAATTTTAAAATCATGGCGACTCCTACACCAGCCTCGGAGTCCCCATCTGGGGAGGGGACCATTAATGTCCCCAGGTCGGACTGCCTTTCTGTCTACGACCCTAAGTGTCTTGACAACCCCCTCAACTTTTTCTTCATTAACTTCTGCAACATTCGCGGTCTAAGATCTAATTTTCAATCTGTAGAACACCACCTCTCCTCTTCTAAACCTCATCTTCTTTTCCTCACTGAAACTCAGGTGTCTGAGGCAACTGACAGTAGCCCCTTTTCTGTTCCCTCCTACTTTCTCTATCCTCATTTTCGATCCAAAGCTGGATGCTGCGTTTATGTGCGCAATGACTTAACCTGCTCTCGTGCCCACGCTCTTGAATCTTCCGAGTTTTCCACCATCTGGCTACGACTACAGAGTCATTCTCGTACTAAATTTATCTGTGCTGTATACCTCTCTCCTAAAACCTCTGACTATAAGAAATTCTTTGACTACTTAACTTCCAAAGTGGAGCACATTCTGACCCTCTTCCCTTTTGCAGAGATCTCCATTCTTGGAGATTTCAATGTTCACCACCAGCTTTGGCTTTCCTCTCCCTTCACTGACCATCCTGGTGAACTAGCCTACAACTTTGCTATCCTCCATGACCTAGAGCAATTGGTGCAACACTTTACTCGCATTCCTGACCGTCTTGGAGATACGCCCAACATTCTTGACCTTTTCCTGACCTCTAATCCTTCTGCTTATGCTGTCACCCTTTCTTCTCTGTTGGGCTCCTCCGATCACAATCTCATATCCTTATCTTGTCCTATCACTCCAATCCCTCCTCAGGATCCCCCTAAGCGAAGGTGCCTCTGGCGTTTTGCCTCTGCCAGTTGGGGGGACCTGAGGAGGTATTTTGCTGATTTTCCTTGGAATGACTACTGCTTCCATGTCAGAGACCCGTCTTTGTGTGCTGAGCGCATAACAGAAGTGATAGTGTCTGGCATGGAGGCGTACATTCCTCACTCTTTTTCTCGTCCTAAACCTTCTAAACCTTGGTTTAACACAGCTTGTTCTCGTGCTATACATGATAGAGAGGTGGCCCACAAAAGGTACTTTAGCCTTCCATCACCAGAATCTCATTTACTTTATATTTCTGCCCGGAACCATGCCAAGTCTGTTCTCCAACTAGCCAAATCTCCTTCATTAACAGAAAATGTCAAAACCTTTCAAGATCTAACTCCCCTCGTGATTTCTGGCATCTAGCCAAAAATATCTCCAATAACTTTGCTTCTTCTTCTTTCCCTCCAGTACTTCAAGCAGATGGCACCACTGCTATCACATCTCTTTCTAAAGCTGAACTCTTTGCTCAAACCTTTGCTAAAAACTCTACCTTGGACGATTCTGGGCTTGTTCCTCCCTCTCCTCCACCCTCTGACTACTTCATGCCACCTATTAAAATTCTTCGCAATGATGTTTTCCATGCCCTCGCTGGCCTAAACCCTCGGAAGGCTTATGGACCTGATGGGGTCCCTCATATTGTTCTCCAAAACTGTGCCTCCGTGCTTGCACCTTGCCTAGTCAAACTCTTTCAGTTCTGTCTGTCAACATCTACCTTTCCTTCTTGCTGGAAGTTTGCCTACATTCAACCTGTTCCTAAAAAGGGTGACCGTTCTAATCCCTCAAACTACCGTTCTATTGCTTTAATTTCCTGCCTATCTAAAGTTTTTGAGTCCATCCTCAACAGGAAGATTCTTAAACATCTATCACTTCATAACCTTCTATCTGATCGCCAGTATGGGTTCCGTCATGGCCGCTCTACTGGTGATCTTCTGGCTTTCCTTACTGAGTCTTGGTCATCCTCTTTTAGAGATTTTGGTGAAACTTTTGCTATTGCCTTGGACATATCAAAAGCTTTTGATAGAGTCTGGCACAAAGCTTTGATTTCCAAACTACCCTCCTACGGTTTCTATCCTTCTCTCTGTAACTTCATCTCAAGTTTCCTTTCTGACCGTTCTATTGCTGCTGTGTAGACGGTCACTGTTCTTATCCTAAATCTATTAACAGTGGTGTTCCTCAGGGTTCTGTCCTGTCACCCACTCTGTTCTTATTATTCATTAATGATCTTCTAAACCAAACTTCTTGTCCTATCCACTCCTACGCTGATGATACCACCCTGCACTTTTCCATGTCTTTTCATAGACGTCCAACCCTTCAGGAGGTAAATATATCACGCAGGGAAGCCACAGAACGCCTGACTTCTGATCTTTCTAAAATTTCTGATTGGGGCAGAGCAAACTTGGTATTGTTCAATGCCTCAAAAACTCAATTCCTCCATCTATCAACTCGACACAACCTTCCAGACAACTATCCCCTCTTCTTCAATGACACTCAACTGTCCCCCTCTTCTACACTGAACATCCTCGGTCTGTCGTTTACTTATAATCTGAACTGGAAACTTCACATCTCATCTCTAGCTAAAACAGCTTCTATGAAGTTAGGTGTTCTGAGACGTCTCCGCCAGTTTTTCTCACCCCCCCCAGCTGCTAACTTTGTACATCTGTACAAGGGCCTTATCTGTCCATGTATGGAGTATGCTTCACATGTCTTGGGGGGGTCCCACTCATACTGCTCTTCTAGACAGGGTGGAATCAAAAGCTTTTCGTCTCATCAACTCCTCTCCTCTAACTGACTGTCTTAAGCCTCTCTCTCACCGCCGTAATGTTGCATATCTAGCTGTCTTCTACCGTTATTTTCATGCTAACTGCTCTTCTGATCTTGCTAACTGCATGCCTCCCCTCCTTCCGCGGCCTCGCTGCACAAGACTTTCTTCTTTCTCTCACCCTTATTCTGTCCACCTCTCTAACGCAAGAGTTAACCAGTATTCTCAGTCATTCATCCCTTTCTCTGGTAAACTCTGGAATTCCCTGCCTGCTTCTGTATTTCCACCTTCCTATGACTTGAATTCCTTCAAGAGGGAGTTTTCAAGACACTTATCCACCAATTTTTGACCACTGCCTTGACCCTTTTACGGGACTGGCATTTCAGTGGGCATTTTTTTTAATTGATTTTTGTTGCCCTTGGCCTGTGTCCTTCTTACATAAAAAAAAAAAAAAAATAACAGTTAAAAGACATGTATTTTCGTAATAATGTATTGTATTCCTATATAGGGTGAACTTTATTCTTTATAGCGTTTTTGATGCCTACCACTCTCAAGAACACTCAAAACACACGTTCCTGGTAATGTCATTTCGTTTCCCCATATAGGTGGCTTTGTATAAATTTTGGCGTTTTGGTTTCTAATAATGTGAAAAAGAAACACTAGAAATACAGTTTTTTTTTTGGTAAGGTTCTGTTTTTCTCCATATAAAGTGGTATCCATGCCTTTTTAGCATTTTGGCATCTAAAAAGTAAAAAAAATACTCGTAATGCAAAATTATCTTATTGTTTTATTTCGTTTCCCTCTATAATATACTTTGAATGCATCTTGTATTTTATACGTAACAAGATTAAAAACGCAAATAATTTTTTTTTTTTGTAATTTTAAAGTTTCCCACTGAAGGGTGATTTTCTTGCATTTTAGCGCTTTCGTAAGTAGCTCAAAACACTGAAAAGAAAGGTATTTTGGTAATGTTTTGTTTTCCCATGAAGTGTGCTTTCCCTGCTTTTTAGCGTCTTGGTGCCGAGTATACTCAAGGAACATGTTTTCCGAAATTTTGTTTGCTTTCCTTATATAGAATAATCTGAAATAATTTTGGTGGTTTGGTACCTAACAATGTGAAATGCCCTGAAAATTCACGTTCTTTGGTAATGTTGTTTTATTTCTCCATATAGGTTTCTATTCATGCCTTTTTTTTAGTTCTGGTACCTAAGCTACCGAAAAAAAAAAAATCACTCATAGTAAGCGCTTATCGTAATGTTCTTTCGTTTCCCTATATTTTCTTTGCATTTTGACGTTTTTTGTACGTAAGAAGCTGAAAATGCTTATTTTTGGTAATGTTATTCTCCTTCATCAAGGATTTTAGCGTTTTAGTATTTAAGTAGCTCAGAACACTCAAAACAGTTTTTTTCTTTGTAAAGTTGTTTGTTTCCCAATATAGCGTGCATTTTTAGAGATTTGGTGCCTAACACGTTTATAAACACTCAAAAGAAATATTTTTCAAAATGTTTCTTTTTCCCATATATGGGGCTTTGTAAGCATTTTGGATCTTTGCTACCTAATAATGTGAAAAACACTTAAAATACACGATTTTGGTAATATACTGTATCTCGATATTAAGTGTTAATCATGTGTTTTAGCATACTGGTAACTAAAAAGCTCATTCATAATACACGTCTTTTTGTTTCCCTATATAGTTTACATTACATGCATTTCTTTTTTTTCTTTTTTTTTTGCGTTTTTTTGTACGTAAGATTTTGTACACAAAATACTTATTTTTGGTATCTTATTCTGACACTTCATAAAGGATGTTTTCCATGTGATTTAGCTTTTTGGTACGTAAAAAGTATAAAAAAAAAAAACACTTAAAAAACTCGTTTTTCGTAATGTTATTTTTTGATCCAATGTAGGGCGATTTCTATGCTTTTTAGCGTTTTAGTGTCTAACATGCTCATAAACAGTCAATGACACTTTTCTTGAAATCCCGTTTCATTTCCCCATATAGGGTGCTTTCCATGCATTTTGACGTTTACGTACCTAATTATGTGAAATACACTCAAAATACACGTTTTTGGTAATGTTTCTCTGTTTTTCCATGTAACTATTAATACATTTTAGCGTTTTGGTGCCTAATAAACTCAAAAGCACTCATAATACACGTTTTTGGTAATGTCCTTTCGTTTCCTCATATAAGGTACTTTGCTTGCATTTTGGCGTTTTTCTGCAAAAAAAATAAAATAAAAAATTGAAAATGCTAGTTTTTTTTAGTTTTATTTAGTTTTTCCTTAAAGGGTGTTTTGCATGCGTTTTATCGTTTGGTACGTAAAAAGTAAAAAAAAAAAAAAATACTCAAAAGACACGTTTTTGGTATTGTTGTTCTGTATTCCCATATAAGGTGAATTCCATGCTTTCAAGCGACAGGGTGACTAACACGAACAAAAACACTCAAAAACGCGTTTCTGTTAATGTTTCCTTTCCCCCTATGGGGTGCTTTCAAAGCATTTTGGCATTTTTTTTTTTTTTTTTTTTTTTGGTAAATGTTATTCTGTTTCTCAATATTGAGTGTTTTATATCCACTGTTGCTTTTTGTACTTAAGAAGCTAAAAAAAAAAAAAAAAAACAGATAGACGTTTTTGCTAAAGTTGTTTTGTTATCCCATATAGGGACCTTTCTATAATTTTTAGCGTTTTAGTGCCTAACACGTTCATAAGCACTCAGGAAACCCCTTATATATATATATATATATATATATATATATATATATATATATATATATATATATATATATATATATATATATATATATATATATATATATATATATATCGTTCACTTCCACATATAGGGTGCTTTGCATGTATTTTGGCGCTTTTGTACCTAACAATGAGAAATACACTCAAAATTCACTTTTTGGGTAATGTTGTCCGGTTTCTCCATATAAACTGATATTCATGCTTTTTAGCGTTTTGGTACCGAAGAAGCTCAAAACATTAATAATAAACTTTTTTCGTTAAGTCTTTTCGATTCCACATATAGGGTATTTTGCCTGTATTTTGGCGTTTTTCCACGTAACAAGATCAAAAACACTTAAAACTTATTTTTTTCTTTGTAATGTTATTCTCTTTTTCCATAAAAAGTGTTTTACATGCATTTTAGTGTATTTTTTTTCACGTAAAAAGTTCAAAACACTCAAAAAAACTCGTTTTTCGTGATATCTTTTATTCACATATAGGTTAATTCTCATGATTTTTTTGCGTTTTGGTACCTACTACGTTCAAAAACACTAAAAGACACCTATCTTGTAATGTCATTTAATTTCCCCATATATGGGGCTTTGCAAGCTTTTCGGTGTTTTGATACCTATTAATATTAAAAAAAAACACTCAAAATACACGTTTTGGATAATATTCATATGTTTCTCTATGTAGAGTACTATTCATGAGTTTTATGATTTTGCTTCTTAACAAGGTGAAAAACTCTCATAATACACGTTTCTCGTAATATCTCTTAGTTTTCCATATAAAGAACTTTGTGTGGATTTTGGCATTTTTTTACGTAACAAAAAACAAAAAAAAAACACTCAAAATACTCTTTTTTGGAAATGTTATCAAGCTTTTCCATACAGTGTGTTTTACATGTCTTTAAGCGTTTTTGTACGCAAAAGTTTAAAAACACTCAAAAGACTCGTTTTTCGTAATGTGGTTTTGTATCACTTTATTTGGTGAATTACATGCTTTTTTTTTTTTTTAGAGTTTTGGTGGCTAACGCGCTGAAAAAGAGTAAATATTGACAGAAAACTTTATCTGGTGATGTCATTTCTTTTCCTTGCATAGATTTTGGCGTTTTGGTACCTAACAATATGAAAAACATTCAAAATACACGTTTGTGGTGTTTTTCTTCTTCCTCCATATAGAGTGCTATTCATGCCTTTAAACATTTTAATACGTAAGAAGCTCAAAAACACACACACAAAAAAGTTTTCGTTTCACCATATAGTGTGCTTTTCATTCATTTTAACTTTTCACTACGTAACAAGCTCAAAAACATTTTGTGTATCTCTTTTCCTTACCTAATATTGGATGCTTTGCTTGCATTTTTTCATTTTGTTACCTAGTTCCAATATAGGATACTTACTTTCCATGCATTTTTGCATGCTCAATTTTTTTTTTTTTTTAGAATACTTCTTTTTTGTAATGTTCTGAGATGTCTCCGCCAGTTTTTCTTACCCCCCCAGCTGCTAACTTTGTACAATGGCCTTATCCGTCCATGTATGGAGTATGCTTCACATGTCTGGGGGGGTTCCACTCACACCGCTCTTCTAGACAGGGTGGAATCAAAAGCTTTTCGTCTCATCAACTCCTCTCCTCTAACTGACTGTCTTCAGCCTCTCTCCCACCGCCGAAATGTTGCATATCTAGCTGTCTTCTACCGCTATTTTCATGCTAACTACTCTTTTGATCTTGCTAACTGTATGCCTCCCCTCCTTCCGCGGCCTCGCTGCACAAGACTTTCTTCTTTCTCTCGCCCCTATTCTGTCTACTTCTCTAACGCAAGAGATAACCAGTATTCTCAATCATTCATCCCTTTCTCTGGTAAACTCTGGAACTCCCTGCCTGCTTCTGTATTTCCACCTTCCTATGACTTGACTTCCTTCAAGAAGGAGGTTTCAAGACACTTATCCACCAATTTTTGACCATTGCCTTGACCCCTTTATGGGACTGGCATTTCAGTGGGCATTTTTTTTAATTAGATTTTTGTTGCCCTTGGCCAGTATCCTTCCTCCATAAAAAAAAAAAAATATATATATATATATATATATATATATATATATATATATATATATATATATATATATATATATATATATATATATATATATATATATATATATATATATATATATATATTTATTTATTTATTTATTTATTTTTTTTTTGCCATATAGAGTGTTTTTCGTGCGTTTTAGCGTTTTGGTACATAAGGAACATTTATAATATCCCTTTCAAGTAATGTTCTTTCATTACCCGATATAGGATATTTTTAATGAATTGCGTCGTTTTTATCCGTAACATGCTCAAAACATTAAAAATACTAGTTTTTGGAAATGTTATTCTTTCTCTATTAGGGGTGTTTTGCTTGCGTTTTAGAATTTTGGTACGTAAGAAGCTCAAAACACTCAAAAGACACGTTTTTCGTAATGTTCTTTGGTATTCGTATATAGAGTTATGCTTTTTAGCATTTTGGTGTACAAAATCCTCATAAACACTCCAAAAACATGTATGTGGAAATGTAATTTTTTTCCCTATATACGGTGAACTGAATACATTTTGGATGTTTGTTACCTAACAATACAAAAAAAGACTCAAAATACACGTTTTTCGTAATGTTGATCTGTTTCTCCATATATAATGTTCCTAAAGAGTTTTTGAGTTTTGGACATTAAGAAGCTGAAAACCATTCATAACACACTTTTCTCGTAATGTCTTTCCGTTGTTAAATCGAAGATATTTTGCATGAATTTAAGCGTTTTCGTACATAATGATATGAATAACATTCATTATACGTTTTTGATAGTGTTATTGTTTTTCTTCATATAGAGTGCTATTGAGCGTTTTTTTTCAAATATGGACTTCAATAACATTCATAATCTTGTTATGTTTCACCATATAGGGTATATTTCGTGCATTTTGCCGTTTCTGTACCTAATAAGCTAAAAAAAAAAAAAACACTCATAACATACATTTTTGGTAATATTATTCAGTTTCTCCATAATGGGTGTTTTGCATGAATTTTAGCGATATGGTACGTCAGACACTCAAACACTCAGACGAAACCTTTTTTGGTAAACCAAGCTGTTTTTTTTTATTGAAAATAGGGTGTTCTCCATGCACTTTAACGTTTTGGTGCCTAAAACGCTCGAAAAAAAAATAAATAAAAAAGACACGCTTCTGGTAATTTCACATTGTTTTCCTATATAGGGTGATTCGCTTGAATTTTACCGTTTTGGTACCTAACAATGTAAAAAAACACTCAAAATACAAGTTTTTGACAATGTTGTTCTGTTTGTCTATATAGAGTTCTATTCAAACGCGTTTTCGCGTTTTGTTACCTAACAAGCTCGAAAACACTCCAAATACGCGTTTCTCGTAAGGTCCTTTTGGTTATCTATATAGTATACTATACATGCATTTTGGCAATGTAACAAGCTCAAAAACAATCATTTCATATTTAATTTTGGTAATGTTACTCTGTGTCACGATCAAGGGGATTTTCCATGTTTTAAGCTTTTTCATAGGTACCTCAAAACACAGAAAAGGAACAGTTTTGGTAATGATGTTTTGTTTTTTTTCCATATCGAGTCCTTTCTATGATCTTTAGCGTTTTGTTGTCTAACACTCATAAGATACGTTTCCTGTAATGTCGTTTTATTTCACCATAGAGGGCGCTTTAAATGTATTTTGGCGTTTTGTTTTCTGTGAAAAACACTCAAAATACACATTTTTTGTAATGTTGTTCTGTTTCTCTAAATAGAGAGCTATTTATGCGTTTAAGCGTTTTGTTTTCTAAGAAGCTCGAAAGAAAAAAAAAAATCAAAGTACACGTCTCGTGTAATGTTCTTTTCTTTTCCGATGTGGTGTACTTTATATTTTGGTGTTTTTTTTTTTTTTACGTAACAAGCTGATAAACACTAAAAATACACGTTTTTTGGTAAAGTTATTTTGTTTTGTATTTTAAACAGTGTTTTGAATGCGTTTAAGCGTTTTGGTACGTAAGCAGCTAAAAAAGACAATGTGTCTAGGTAATATATATATATATATATATATATATATATATATATATATATATATATATATATATATATATATATATATATATATATATATATATATATATATAGCTATAGAGTGTTTTTCATCATTTTTGTGCTTTTGTGCCGAACCCGCTCCAAAAGACATTCAAAAGACATGTTTCTGAAAATGAAGTTTCAATTCATTTTTCGGTGATGTTATTCTTTTTCTCAATAAGAAAGTTTTGCATGCCTTTTAGCACTTTTTTGGACGGTCCTAAACACTTCAGAGATATGTTTTTGGTAATGTTGCTTTTTTTTTCTATGTAACCAACTCAAAAACTCTTAAAATACACGGTTTTTGGTAAAGTTATATTGTTTCTCAGTAATTATTTTTATTTATTTATTTATTTATTTTATTTATTTATTTATTTATTTTATTTTATTTTATTTTATTTTATTTTTTTATTGCATGGGTTTCAGCGTTTTATTACGTAAGTAAATCCAAAAAAAGACACGATTTTGGTAATATTGTTTCGTTTTCCTTTATAGGGTTTTTTTCCATGTTTTTTTTGTGCGTAACTAGATTCATGTGTTTTAGCCTTTTTGTACCTAAGAAACTCAAAAACACTCATAATGCGCGATTTTCTTAATCACTTTTTGTTTCGCCATATAGGGTAAATTATATGTATTTTCACGATATGGCATCTAAGAATGTGAAATACAATCAAATTACACGTTTTTTTTTTTCTCTCTGTTTCTTGATATAGAGTACTATTCATGCGTTTTAAGCGTTTTCATAATTAAGAAGCTCAAAAACATTCATAATAAACGTTTCTCGTTGTGTCTTTTCGTATCCCTTATTAAGTAGTTTGCATCCATTTTGACGTTTTTGTACGTTTCTCTTCCTAAAACGATAATAAATACTCAAAACACACCTTTATGTAAATGTTATTTCTTTTTTACATATAGGGTGATCGGCATGCATTTTTGCGTTTTGTTATCTATAAATGTGAAATACACTAAAATACACATTTCTGGTAGTTTTCTGTTTTTTTTTTTTCCACATTGATTGCTATTTATGTGTTCTCATGTGTTGGTACCAAGAAATCTCAAAAACACTCACAATACACGCTTCTTGGAAAGTCTTTTCGTTTTCCCCTTTTCATGCTTTTTTTTTGGCATTTTTTAACGTAAGTAGCTCAAAACATTCAAAATGCTTTTTTTTTTTTTTTTTTTTTTAATATTATTCTGTTTCTCCATACAGGGTTCCGGTACATAAGAAGCTGATAACACTCAAAAGACACATCTTTGATAATTTTGTTTTCTATTCCTATATAAAGTGCTTTCCGTGCTTCTTAAAGCTTTGGCGCCTAACCTGCACAAAAACACTCCAGATACTTTTTTCTTGGAATGTTGTTTCGTTTCTTCATGTAAGGGACTTCCTATGCATTTTCGAGTTTTGGTGCCTAAGAATGAGCTAAAGCCTCAAATTACACGTTTTTTTTGGTAATCTATTTCTCATTATTGAGTGTTATTAAAGTTTTTTTTTCGAATTTTGGTAGTTAAGCTCAAAAACGCTCATAATACACTTTGCATGCATTTTGACTTCATTTTACGTAGGAAGCTCAACCACTCTTCTAATAGTTGCTTTTGGTTAGGTTATATTGTTTTTCCACAAATCGTTTTTGCATGTGTTTTTGGTTTTAGTAAGTAGCTCAAAACACTTAAAAGAGACGTTTTTTGTAATATTTTCTTCTCGCATATAGGGTTTTTTCAATGTTTTCTAGCGTTTTGGTACCTAACACGTTCATATACACTCAAAAGACACCTTACTGGAAATGTCATTTCCTTTTTTCCATAAATAGGATACTTTGCATGCATTTTGGCGTGTGAAATACACACAAAATTTCACGTTTTTTTTATTTATTTATTTATTTTTTGTTATCGAAATACATATATAATGCTATTCCTGCATTTTAGCGTTCCGAAATCTATGAAGTTCGTAAACAACTATAATACACGTTTCTCTTTATTTCTTTTCTTTTTCCGCATATATAGTACTTAGCATGCATTTTGTCGCTTTTGTACGTAACTAGCTGAAAAACTCCAAATACTTGTCATTGGTAATGTTAATCTGTTTTTCCATAAAGAGTGTTTTGTATGTGCTTTAGCTTTCTGATAGCCTCAAAAACACTCAAAAGACAAATTTTCCTTTTTTTCTTTGTATTCCCATATAAGGTGATTTCTATGATTTTGTTTTTCGTTTTTATGGCTCACACTATAAAAAAAAAACACGTTTCTGGGAATTTTCGTTCTTTCCCCATATAGGGCATGAATTTCGTCGTTTTGGTACTTACTGATGTGAAAATCACTCAAAATACACGTTTTCTGGTAATGTTGATCTGTTTCTCAATGTAGAGCTTCCCTTACTTCTTATGTTTTTATATTCTAAAAAAAAAAAAAAAATAATAAAAATAATAATGATCCCTTATTTTAGATTTATGTCACTTGAAATTATCAGGATCTTAATTTTCATTCACTCCAAAACTCACTCCATGCGCACCTGGCTCCCTAATGTCACCTGAGCACCGGAAGCAGAAATATAGTAAACCATATAAAAAAAAAATTATTAATTAATAAAAATATAATAATAATAATAATAATGATAATAATAATAATAATAATAATAATAATAATAATAATAATAATAATGATAATAATAATAATAATAATAATAAAAATAACTTTCTTTGATGTCATCTTCATAACTTGGATCACCAAAATTATTATCTTTTTTTCTCATACAATTCTTCATCTAGTCTAATTGTTCCCTCGTTTTTCTCCCTCACGCTGGCAATCTGCAGCGGTGAAGGCTCACGTTTGATTAACTTAATAAGTATTAACACCATAGCAAGCAAAGAAGGAAGGAAGGAGAGAGAGAGAGAGAGAGAGAGAGAGAGAGAGAGAGAGAGAGAGAGAGAGAGAGAGAGAGAGAGAGAGAGAGAGAGAGAGAGAGAGAGAGTTTAAAAAAAAATGCAAGTGAATTAAGGAAGGAGAGAAGAGCGAGTGAGTTAAAATACGAAAAAGGAAGAAACGAAGAAAAGAAGAAAGGAAAGAAGAGCGAGTGGTAGTTAAAAAAAAAAAAAACACGCGAGAAAGTAAGAAATGAAGAAAAGTAAGGATTGAAGGAAGAAAGACCAAGTGAGTGTTAGAAAATGAGTGACAGAAGGAAGAAAGAGTGTGTAAAGGATTAAAGTAAGCGAGTAAAAGAAGGAGGGAAGCAACAAAGGAAGGAAGGAAGGAGCGAAGGAAGGAAGGAAGGAAGGAGAGGAACATAGCCTTTTAAAAGTTTGACAGAAATCTCAAACCAAGAGGAAGAAGAGTGAATTCGCTTGTATGTTGGATGGGAATAGTGAAAGAAAGGAAGTAGGGAAAGAAGGAAGGGTGGTGGTGGAAGGAGAGAGAGAGAGAGAGAGAGAGAGAGAGAGAGAGAGAGAGAGAGAGAGAGAGAGAGAGAGAGAGAGAGAGAGAGAGAGAGAGAGAGAGAGAGAGAGAGAGAAAGGAGGTTTCAAATCCGCTTGTTTAGAGTGAAGAGGAAAGAAAAAAAGGGGAAGGAAGGTGGAGACGTGAGATTTCCTTCCTTTAGTGAGGGAAGAGGAGATGAAGCAAAGTGAAAGAAGGAAGGGATCTCATGGATAATAAAGGAAGAATGGGGGAAGGGAGGGAGGAAGTACTAGAGATATGTGAATGAGGATATAGATTAAGAAAGGAAAGGAGGGAAGGAAGAGGGAGGAAGGAAGGAGGTAGGTAAGAAATGAAAGCCAGAGAGAGACAGACAGACAGAGAGAGAGAGAGAGAGAGAGAGAGAGAGAGAGAGATACCGGGACAATTGGTTGTCCTGGTTCCTGTCAATTCCAACATGTCATTAGTAGTGTTAATCGATGACTGTATCTAAAAATCACATATAATATCGTCCAAGATTTATTTATTTCTAACTCGCTTCAAATGCGCACTGTAGGCAAGCTGAAGTCATTGCTAAATAAATAAATCATTGCTATTATGAGAGACACAGGGATACGCAGGGCACTCAGAGGTACAACCTCGTCTCGCCTCACTGATGAACCGATTTTCTCTCTCGCGTCAAGCAACACCACTTTTCATGTACTGACGACGATTTAATATTCATCGCAAAATTCAATCTCGATTCGGAAACATACCATCCAAAATTCGTTCCGGCCCGTGGAGGACAGGGGGAGCGTACTGGAGGGGAGGGTGGCTGTCTGGTTCCACCCGGGGCCCAGGGCAGGGATCGAGCAGCAAGTCCCGCTCCTCCTTTACCTCCTTATTAAGATATGATCGTCCACTTCCAGCCTCTCACACCCAACAAGAGGCCATCGTTAACACTACGCACCAACCACCAGATACTGCCACCACTGGGGCCCTGATGGGGAGATACGGGCTCCTCCTTCCGTGACAGTGTCTGGTGAATTGTGTGTAGTAGTTCATCAAAATTAGCGTTCAGGACCTAACTACAAAGGAGTAAATTGGCCTCCATCATGCCCCAGACACTGCCATGCGAGGGACCTCTTTTGGGGAGAAGAGTGCGCCTTCCATGGCAGTCACTGGTGAGTTTGTCAAAATTGTCATTCTGATGACCTCTTGTTCAGTGTGAGGGGCTGGAGGGTTGCAGAGCCACTGTCCCCACACTTCGTGAAAACTCGCTTCGTTTAATGCGATTCCCGCGTCGTCATCGTAAAACTCGCTTCGTTTAATGTGAATTCTGCGTCGTCATCGTGAAGTTCGCTTCGTTTAATGTGATTCCCGCGTCGTTATCGTGAAACTCGCTTCGTTATCGTGAAAATCGCATCGTTATCGTGAAACTCGCTTCGTTTAATGTCATTCCCGCGTCGTTATCGTGAAAATTGCTTCGTTATCGTGAAAACCGCATCGTTATTATGAAACTCGCTTCGTTTAAATTGATTCCCGCGTCTTATTGAAAATTGCATCGTTATCGTGAAAACTGCATCGTGAAATCCGCTTCGTTATCGTGAAAATCGCATCGTTATCGGCACCGGCATCGTTTATTTATTTTTTATTTATTTTAATATATTTACTCATTTACCTTTCTATTACTTTATTTTCTATATTTATTTATTTTTATTTATTTCCTTTTCCTTTTATTCATTTATTTTGGTTAACGGGAAACCGCAACCTGCAGCTGACAGACATTTTGGGCAACATGACACGGTGATAAATACTCAAAAGACACATTTCTGATAAAGTCGTTTGTTTCACGCATTTTGGCGTTTTAGTATCTGATAATGTGAAAAAAAACACCTTTTTTGTAATATTGTTGTTTGTGCATATAGAGTGCTTGTCATGCATTTTAGTATTATGGTACGTAGAAATGTAAAATCTCATGTAAAATACTTTTCTCGTAATGTCCTTTCGTTTCCCCACACAGAGTACTTTGCGTGCAGTTTTGCATTGTTCTACATAACAAGCTAAAAACATTGAAAATACTCGTTTTTGGGATAGCTATACTGTTTTTCCACGAAGAATTTTTCTGGAAGTGTTTTAGCATTTTGGTACTTATGTAGCTTAAAAAAAAAAAATGAAAAGATAGGTTTTTGGTAATGTTGCTTTGTTTTCCTATATAGGGTGCTTTCCATGCTTTATTAATTTGTGCCTAACCCGCTCATAAACACTTCAGAAACACGTTTCCTGAAATATCGTTTCCTTTCCTCATATACAAATGTTTTGCGTACATTTTGGCGATTGGGTACCTAACAGTGTGAAAATAAACTTTTGTCATAATATTTTCTCTTTCTCCATATAGAGTACTATTCATACGTTTTTCCATTGTGGTACCTAAGAATCTTAAAAAAATTCTTATAGCAATCATTTCTAGTAATGTCTTTTCATTTCCTCATATAAAGTACTTTCCATATATGTTGGCGTTTATGTAGGTAATAAACTGAAAAACACTCACAATATTTGTTTTTTGGTAATAAAAGAGTGTTTTCATGTTTTATATTTTTTTTTAGCGTTTTGGTACCTAAGTAGCTGAAAACACTCAAAAGACATGTTTTTTGTAATGTTATTTTGTATTCCCATATACGATGGTTTCCATATTTTTTTTGCGTTTTGGTGCCTAACACGCTCATAAACTCAAAAGAAACTAATCTAAACTCATAAAGAGCTAAAAAACTCTTATAATACACGCTTATCGTAATGTTCCTTCGTTTCCCCGTATAGATTACTCCCCTTGGATTTTGGCATTTTTTACGACAAAGATAAAAAAAAGAAAAAAAATGCAAAATACTTGTTTCTTGTAATGCTCTTGTATTTCTCCATAAAGGGCGTTTTGGATTTTTTAAGCTTTTTGGAAATAGGTCAAAAGACACAATTCTGGTAATGTTGTCTTGTGTTCCTATAGACGGTGATTTTTTTACTTTTAAGTGTTTTATTAACTAATACGCACATCAGTACTCAAAACACACGTTTCTGGAAATGTTTCCTTTCCCCATATTGAATGTTTTCTTTTTTTTTTTTATGGATTTTTGCGTGTGAAATACCTTCAAAATACTCTTTTTAATAATATTGTTCTGTTTTTCCGTATAGAGTGCTATTCATGCTTTTTTTTTTTGGTACCTAAGAAGCTCAAAACACTCATAATACACGTTCCTCGTAGTGTTATTTTCATTTCTTCATATAGGGTGCTTTTCATTCATTTTGACGTTTTTCTACGTAATAAGCTAAAAAATACTCAAAATATTTGATTTTAGTAATGGTATTCTGTTTCTTCAAAAAAAAAAAAAAAAAAAAATGCGTTTTGCATACGTTTTACCGTTTTGGTCCTTTATGTAGCTGAAAAAAACTCGTTTTTGGTAATACTGATTTTTTTTTCCTGTATTGGGAGCTTTCTGTGTATTTTAACGTTTTGGTGCCTAACAATATCATCAACACATAATCCTAAAGATATATTCCTGTCTTTTCATTTTTCATTAGTGGGTACTTTACGTGCATTTTGGCGTTTTGGTATTTAAAAATGTGAAAAAAGACATACTCAAAACAAATTTCAGTTTCTCCATATAGATTGCAATTCACGCGTTTCAGCGTTATGTTACATAAGGTCAAAAACACTCATGATACACGTTTCTCATAATGCTTTTTTGTTTCTCTAAATGAGGTACTTTCCATGCAATTTGGCTTAAAAACACGTAAAATACACGATTTTCGTTGTCATTGCTTTCAATAAATGGCGTTTTCCATACGTATTATCGTTTTGGTACATAAATAGCTTAATAACCATGTTTTCTTACGTAATAAGTTAAAAACACGATTTTCGTAGTCATTGTGTTTTTTCAATAAATGGCGTTTTCCATACGTATTATCGTGTTGGAATATAAATTCTTCTTACGTAACAAGTTAAAAACACTAAAATACACTTTCCTCGTAATGTCTTTTCGTTTCCCCTTATATGATACTTAGCAAACATTTTGTCTTTTTCTACGTAAAAAAAAAAAAAAAACTAAAAAAATACTGAAAATACTTGTTTCTGTTAAAGTTATTCTGTTTCTCCGTAAAAGGTGTTTTCCATGCATTTTAGTGTTTTGATACGCAAGAAGCTCAAAAACGCTAAAAAGAGACGTTTTTGTTAATGTTGTTTGATTTTCCCTTATAGGGTGCTTTCCATACTTTTCTAGAGTTTTTGTGACTAGCATAATCATAAGCATAAGGCACGTTTCTAGAAATTTTTTTTTGAGACGTAAGTAGCTCAAAAAAGCTAAAAAGAAACGTTTTTTGGTAATGTTTCGTTTTCCATATAAAGTGCATTCCGTGATTTTTAGCATTTTGATGGGTAACACTCTCAGAAAAAAGCAAAAGACTTGTCGTTTCCTTTCCACAAATAGGTTGCTTTCCATTCATTTTAGCGTTTTGGTGTCTAGCAGTGTGAAAAACAATTCCCCATACATGTATAAGTGCATTGGAATACATTATGGCGTTTTGGTACCCAGCAATGTTAAAAACACGCAAAATACACTTTATAGTAATATTGTACTGTTCCTCTATATACAGTGCTTTCAGCGCCTTTTCACAATTTGGTAACTAAGAAGCTCAAAAACGCTCATAAGACGTTTCTCGTTATGTCTTTTCGTTTCCCATTTAGGATACTTTAAATGCATTTGGGCTTTTCTTGATAACAAGATAAAAAATACTTAAAATACTTATTTTTGGTAATAATATTCTGTTTCTTGATAAATGAGGTTTTGCACGCGTTTTTAGCCTTTTGGTACATAAGAAGTTCAAAAACACTCAAAAGACACGTTTCTAGTAATGTCGATTCGTTTCTCCATATAGTGATCTTTGTAAATATTTTGACGAATTGTTTTTTTAACAATATGAAAACACTCGAAACAAATTTTTTTTATGTTGTTCTGTTTTTCCATATAAAGTGGTATTAATTTGTTTTTGCGTTTTGGTATCTAAGAAGCTTAAAAAAACAATCATTATAAACTTTTCTCGTAATGTCTTTTCGACTCCCCATTAAACGTACTTAGCATGCATTTTCTCGATCTTCTACATAAGAAGCTCAAAAGCACTCCCCAAAAAAAAAAAAAAAAAAAAATTTTTTGGTAATGTTATTCTGTTTCTTTTGTAAATGGTGTTTTCCATGGATTTTCCTTTTTTCGTATGCAAAAAGTTCAAAATACTCAACAGACGCATTTTTCTTAATAGGGTGATTTCCAAGCTTTTTAGCGTTTTGGTGCCTAACATGCTAAAAAACAATCAAAAGACACATTTCTGGGAATTTCGTTTCATTTGACCATATAGATAGCTCTGCATACATTTTGGCGTTTTGATACCTAGTGAAATGAAAACATTCAAAATACACTATTTTGGTAATGTTTTGTTTCTTCATTTAGAGAGCTATTCCTGCGTTTTAGCAGGATGGTACTTAAGTAGCTCAAAAACTCTTATAATACACGTCTCGCGTAATGTCTTTTCTTATCCTTATATAGAAAACTTTGCATGCATTTTATTATTTTTCTACGTAACAAGCTCAAAACACTCAAAACTCACGTTTTTGGTGAAATTAAACTCTTTTACCATGAGCTTTGGCGATTTGGTAGATAAGTAGCTGAAAAACACTGAAAGAAGATGTTTTTGGTGATGTTGTTTTGCTTTACCATAAAAAAAATTCTTTTATATGCTGTTTAGTGTTTTGGTGCCTAAACACATTAAAGACGTGTTTTTTGGGAAGTCTTTATTTTTTTTTTTTCTTAGATAGTAATTTCCTTCATTTTGGCGTTTTGTTCCTAAAAATGTTAAAAAAAAAAAAAAATCAAAATACACGCTTTTCATAATGTTGTTCTGTTTCTCCTTAAAGAATGCTATTAATGCGTTCAAGCTCATAATACACGTCTCTTGTAATGTCCTCTCTTTTTCCCACCTAGGGTATTTAGAATGGATTTTTTCAGCGTTTTTATATTAAGAAAATCAATGAAATCTCAAAAAAAACGTGTTTTTTGGTAGGGTTATTGTTTTTCTCCATAAATGGTGTTTTGCATGCGTTTTAGCGTTATGGTACGTAAGAAGTTCAAAGGAGACTCAAAAGGCACTTATTTCGTAATGTTTTTTTTATATACCCTTATAGGGTTATTTCCATTCTTTTAAGCGTTTGGGTGTCTAACACGCTCAAAAACACTAAAAAGACAACGTTTTTTATAATGTTTTGTTTTCCGATATAAAGGGCTTTCCATGCTTTCCACACTCAGAAAAAAACCATGAATCTGTAAATATTATATATTTTCCATGGATTTTGGCAATTTCATAGCTAACAATGTGAAATACACTCAAAATACATATTTTTTATAATGTTGTTCTGGTTTTCCATTGCATGCGTTTTAGTATTTTGGTACGTAACTAGATTTAATACAGTGAAAGAGGAGTTTTTGGTAATGTTTTGTTTTCCCAGAGGTGCTTTTTTTATGCTTTCGATCATTTTGGTGCCTAGCACACTTAGAAACACCAAAAAATAAACGTTTCTTGAAACCTCGTTTACTTTCCCGATAAAGCGTGCTTTTCATGCATTTTCACGTTTTGGTTTCAAACAATGTTATAAAATGCTCTTCATACGTTTTAGCGTTTTGGTACCTAAGACCTAAAAAGCTATAAAACACATATTATATATGTTTCTCGCAATGTTCTTTCATTTCCATGTATTTTTCCGTTTTTTGTATGTATCAAGCTCAAAAAACACTCAAACTTTTCGGTAAAGTTAATGTGATTCTGCATGAACTGTGTATTTTCGTCCGTTGTAGTGTTTCGTTAGTTAAGAGCCTCAAAACTCTCAAAATACACGTTTTTGATAATGTTCTGTTTTCCCATATAGGTTGCTTTACCTGCTCTTTAGCGTGATGGTACCTAACACGATCATGCACACTCAAAAGACACGTTTCTGGAAATGTCGTTTCTTTTTCGTGTAGAGGGTGCTTTGCATGCATTTTGCAGTTTTGATACGTAACACTGTTAAATACTCTGAAAATCCACGCTTTTGGTAATCTTATTCTGTTTTCATATATAGAGTGGTTAGGTTATTTATGTGTTTTAGCGTTTTGTGCTATATAGAGTTCATTCTATATAGCAGTTTTGTGTTCCCATATAGGATCGTTTTTTATGCTTTATATATATATATATATATATATATATATATATATATATATATATATATATATATATATATATATATATATATATATATATATATATATATATATATATATATATATATATATATAAAGCATAAAAAACGATCCTATATGGGAACACAAAACTGCTATATAGAATGAACTCTATATAGCACAAAACGCTAAAACACATAAATAACCTAACCACTCTATATATGAAAACAGAATAAGATTACCAAAAGCGTGGATTTTCAGAGTATATATATATATACATATATATATATATATATATATATATATATATATATATATATATATATATATATATATATATATATATATATATATATATATATATATATATATATATATATATATATATATATATATATATATATATATATATATATATATATATATATATATATATGTCATTTCGTTGCATGCATATTGGTATTTTTTCTATGTAAAAAAACTCAAAACACTCAAAATTCTTGTTTTTGGCACTGTTTTTTTTTTTTTTTTGCATAAAGTGTGTTTTGCATGCGTTTTATCGTTTTGGTACTTAGGAAGTTGTAAAAAACTAAAAAGATTTTTTTTTAATGTTTTGTTTTCCTATACAAGCTAAATTTCATTTTTTTCTTTACTTTTTTTTTTCTTTTTTTTTGTGCCTCACGCTCTCAAAAACAATGAAGAAAACATTTCTGGTAATGTCGTTTTGTTTCCCATATGTTTCCCCATAAAGCAAAATGCTTTACAAGCATTTTGCGCTTTGGTATCTAACAATGTGAAAACTACTGAAAACACACATTTTTCGTTATGTTGTTCTGTTTCTCCATGTGGTGTGTTATTCATGCGTTAAAGCGTTTTAGCACCTAAGAACCTCAAGAACACTTATAATACACGTTTCTCGTTATGACTTTTCTTCATATTGTGTATGTTCTATGTATTTTGGCGTTTTATTTAAGTAAAAAGATAAAAGATACTCAAAATACTTGTTTTTTGGCAGTGTCATTCCTTTTCTGTATAAAGAGTGTTTTACAGGCGTTTTTGTGTTTTTGGTATGCAAGTAGCTAAAGAACACTCAAAAAGATACGTTTTTGGTAATCTTTTCTTTTCCCATATAGAATGCTTCCCATGATTTTTTGCATTTTCATGCCTATCATGCTTTGCATGCTGATTGGCGTTATGGCTACTAAAGGTGTGAAAAAAAAAACAACACAAACGTTTTAAAAAATGTTTTTTTTTTTTTCCGTATAGAGTGCTATTCATACGTTTTAGTGTATTGGTGTGTAAGAAGCTCAAGAACACTCACAATACACGTTTCTTCCAGTGTCTTTTTGTTTCCAATATAGGATACTTTCCATGTATTTTTGCACGCTCATTTTTTTTTTTTTTCAGAATACTTCTTTTTTGTAAAGTTGTTCTGTTTCTCTATATACAGTGGTATTAACGCGTTTTCGCATTTGGTTCTCGTAATGTCTTTTTGTCTTACTACATAGAGTACTTAACTCTATAAATCCATTGCATATTTTCCATGCATTTTAGGCTTTTTGTACGTAAGTAGTTAAAAAATACTAAAAAGACACGTTTACTGTAATATATTCTTTTCTCATATAGGGTGATTTCCATGCTTTTTAGCATTGTCTTACCTAACAGGCTCAGAATCACTTAAAAAGATATGATTCTGGATTTTTTTTTCTCTCTCTCTCTCCTCATATAATGCTTTCCATGCATTTTGTCTTTTCGTTACTTAACAATGTGAAATACACTTAAAGTACGTGCTTTTTGTAATGTTCTCTTTGTCAATAAACAGCAATATTCATGCCTTTTTGCGTTTTAGTACATAAAGATTCTCAAGAAAACAAAATCTCATAATGTCCTTTCGGCTCCCTATATAGGGTAGTTTACATGCATTTTGTTTTTTCTGTATGTAACAAGCTCAATAACACTCAAAATATTTGTTTTTTGGTTATGTTTTGGTACGTAAGCTAAAAAAAAAAAAACACTCAAAACACACATTTTTGTTGAGGTTGTTTTTATTCTCATATACGATGCTTTTTATGCTTTTCAGCGTTTGCTGTCTAGCATGCAAAAAATAAATAAATAAATAAATAAATAAATAAATAAATAAAAATAAAAAATATACATTTCTTATAATGCCATCTCGTTTCCACATGCATTTTGGCGTTTTCATATCTAACAATGTGAAAGACTGTCAAAATGCACGTTTTTGGTAATGATCTGTTTCTTCACACACAATGCTGTTAACGTGTTTTTGCATTTTGGTACCTAAGAAGTTCGAAAACACTAATAATGCACTTATCTCGTTATGTGTTTACGTTTCTCCATACAAACTATTTTGCATTCATTTTTGCATTTTTTGTAAATTACAAGCTAGAAAACAGGCATAATACATTTATTTCTTAATATCATTGTTATTCTTCTTAAAGGGAGTTTTGCATGCGTTGTAGTGTTTTGGTACCTCAAAAGCTCAAAACCTCTCATAATACACCTCCCTCTTAATGTACTTTTCTTTCCATATATAATGTATGCATTTTCGGCGTTTTTATACGTAACAAGCTCAATAGCAGTCAAAATACTTGTTTTGATAATGTTTTCTTTTTCTTCATCCATAAAATGTGTTTTGCATGAGTTTTTAGCGTTTTGGTACGTAAAAAAATCAATAACACTCAAGGTGCACGATTTTCATGTTATTTTTTTTTATCCCTATATACGGTGATTTCCATGCTTTTTTTTTTTTTTAGCGTTTTGGTGCCTAATACTCCAAAAAATAAAATTTCCCATAATAAAAAGCTTTTTCATGCGTATTGGAATATTGGTACCTAAAATATGAATAAAAAAAAAACACTCAAAATATACGTTTATCGTAATGTTGTTCTGTTTCTCGATATAGAGTGCTATTTATGCGTTTAAGCGTTATGGTACCTTAGAAGCTCAGAAATTTTCATAATACTCGTTTCTCCTAATGTCTTTTATATCCCGATATGGAGTACTTAGCATGCATTTGGGTGTTTTTTTACGTAACAAGCTAAAAAAAAAAAAAAAAAAAAAAAAAATATATATATATATATATATATATATATATATATATATATATATATATATATATATATATATATATATATATATATATATATATATATATATATATATATATATATATATACTTACTGAGTCTTGGTCATCCTCTTTTAGAGACTTTGGTGAAACTTTTGCTGTTGCCTTGGACATATCAAAAGCCTTTGATAGAGTCTGGCACAAAGCTTTGATTTCCAAACTACCCTCCTACGGTTTCTATCCTTCTCTCTGTAACTTCATCTCAAGTTTCCTTTCTGACCGTTCTATTGCTGCTGTGGTAGACGGTCATTGTTCTTCTCCTAAATCTATTAACTGTGGTGTTCCTCAGGGTTCTGTCCTGTCACCCACTCTCTTCTTATTATTCATTAATGATCTTCTAAACCAAACTTCTTGTCCTATCCACTCCTATGCTGATGATACCACCCTGCACTTTTCCACGTCTTTTCATAGACGTCCAACCCTTCAGGAGGTAAACATATCACGCAGGGAAGGCACAGAACGCCTGACTTCTGATCTTTCTAAAATTTCTGATTGGGGCAGAGCAAACTTGGTATTGTTCAATGCCTCAAAAACTCAATTCCTCCATCTATCAACTCGACACAATCTTCCAGACAACTATCCCCTCTTCTTCAATGACACTCAACTGTCCCCCTCTTCTACACTGAACATCCTCGGTCTGTCCTTTACTTATAATCTGAACTGGAAACTTCACATCTCATCTCTAGCTAAAACGGCTTCTATGAAGTTAGGTGTTCTGAGACGTCTCCGCCAGTTTTTCTCACCCCCCCAGCTGCTAACTCTGTACAAGGGCCTTATCCGTCCATGTATGGAGTATGCTTCACATGTCTGGGGGGGTTCCACTCATACTGCTGTTCTAGACAGGGTGGAATCAAAAGCTTTTCGTCTCATCAACTCCTCTCCTCTAACTGACTGTCTTCAGCCTCTCTCTCACCGCCGCAATGTTGCATCTCTTGCTGTCTTCTACCGCTATTTTCATGCTAACTGCTCTTCTGATCTTGCTAACTGCATGCCTCCACTCCTTCCGCGGCCTCGCTGCACAAGACTTTCTTCTTTCTCTCACTCCTATTCTGTCCACCTCTCTAACGCAAGAGTTAACCAGTATTCTCAATCATTCATCCCTTTCTCTGGTAAACTCTGGAACTCCTTGCCTGCTTCTGTATTTCCACCTTCCTATGACTTGAATTCCTTCAAGAGGGAGGTTTCAAGACACTTATCCACCAATTTTTGACCACTGCTTTGACCCTTTTAGGGACTGGCATTTCAGTGGGCATTTTTTTTATTAGATTTTTGTTGCCCTTGGCCAGTATCCTTCCTACATAAAAAAAAAAAAAAAAAAAAAAAAAAAAAATATATATTTTTTTTTTTTCGTGATTTTATTTTGTTTCTCCATAAAGAGCTCTTTTCGTGCGTTTTAGCCTTTTGGTAAGTGTGTAACTCAAGAACAATGAAAAAGACATTTCTTGCAAAGAAACACTCAAAACACGTTTTTTTTTGGGGGGGGGAAATATCTTTTATTTTCCCAATATATGCTGCTTTACATGCATTTAGTCAGTTTCGTACCTAACAATTAAAGAAAAAAACAGAATATACACGTTTATGGTAATTTCCGTTTCTCTATACAGAGTGCTATTAAAGCGTGTTTTGCGTTTTGTTACCACAAAGCTGATAAACACTTACAATAAACGTTTTTTGTAATGTCTTTTCGTTATTCCATACTTTGCATGCATTTTGGCGTATTCCTACATAGCAATGTGAATAGCTCAAAAGCTGAAAAACACTTACAATAAACGTTTTTTGTAATATTTTTTTTCGTTATTCCATAATTTGCATGCATTTTTGGCGTTTTCCTGTGTAGCAATGTGAATAGCACTCAAAACAAATGTTTTTTCGTACTGATACATTGTTAGAGCGCTATTCGCGCGTTTTAGCGTTTTGTTAACTAAGGAGGTCAATAATATTCATAATATTCATAATATTCGATAATATCGTTTTGTTCCATTATATAGTGTACTTTGCCTGCATTTTGCTGCTTTTGTTCTTAACAAGCTCAAAAACACTCATAGTACACTTTATTTTATATTATTTTGTTTCTCTACAATGGGTGTTTTGTATGCGTTCCATGGTTTTGGTACGTAAGATGCTAAAAAACACACAAAATAATTTTTCTTGTTAATGTTGTATTGTATTCCAATATAGGATGCTTTCTATGCATTTTAATAATAATAATAATAATAATAATTGATGGTTTATTGATCAAGAAAGCTTTACAAAGTCATTTATAAAACGTCATGTCTTGATTTACAACAAGTGCGTATCTATTTAGGTAGCTACATGAAAGGTAAAATAAGCTCAAGAAGCTGCTAAAATAAATATAAAACATGTACATAGGTATTTACAAGGCATTGAGTTTAGAGACAATATATGGTATTGGAGAGTTCTGGTATCTTGAGGTCCTACACCTTACTGACTGCAAGAGTTGACTACCTCTCCTTGTTTCCCTACCATGGACATCATGCAAGGTCTGTGGCAACATATTTCTGAGCTCGGGTGAGTTGAGCAGTCCCCGTCCAAAATTTATTGTTGCTGCTTCTCGTCGCTTGTGTAATGATTCTGTACCAAGTAATTGCAATGCATGGTTGTAGTTCAGATAGGCCTCACCCAATATGATTCTAAAGCAACGCTTTTGAATCATTTTAGACTTTTGGTGCCTAAAACGCTCAAACAATAAAAGACACGTTTCTGGTAATGGCATTCCGTTTCCTCATATAGAGAGATTTGCATGTATTTTGGTGTTTCGGTACCCAGATATGTGAAAAAGTCTCAAAATACACATTTTTAGTAATGTCGTTTTCTTTCTCTTTGTTCATAAAAGGTGTTTTAAGAGCGTTTTAACGTTTTGATAATAAAGAAACTTAAGACACTAAAAACATGTTTTTGCTAATGTTGCTTTGTAATTCCATATAGGGTGATTTTCATGCTTTATAGCGTTTTGGTGCATAAAACGATGAAAACAGTGAAAAGGCATGTTTCTGGTAATGTCATTTTGTTTCCCTATAGAATGAACTTTTTTTTATGCATTTTGGGGTTTTGGTGCCTTACAATGACAAAATCACTCGATAGACACGTTTTTGATTAGTGTATGTTCTGTGTGCTATTTACGCGTTTTAGCGTTTTTGTTACATAAGTTCACGTTTCACATTTTTTTATGCATTTTGGGGTTTTGGTGCCTCATAATGACAAAATCACTCGATACACACGTTTTTGATAATGTTCTGTGTGCTATTTACGCGTTTTAGCGTTTTTGTTACATAAGTTCACGTTTCTGGTAATTAAGTTTTGTTTCACCATATAGGGTATTTTGCATGCAGTTTGCCGTTTTTCTTTCTAACAAGCTCGAAATTACTCAAAATATATATTTTTAGTAATGTTATTCTGTTTTTCCATAATGGGTGTTTTGCCTGCGTTTTATCGGTTTCATACTTAAGAAGCTCAAAAACACCAAAAACACGAGTTTTTTGGTATTGTTGTTTACATACAGAGTGCTATTCATGGGTTTTTGAGTTCTGATACCTAAGAGGCTCAAAAAGTTAAAAGAAATACCCGTTTCTGGAAGTATCATTTTATTTCACATGATTTTTAGCATTTTGGTACCTAACACGATCAAAAGCATTTAAAACACACATTTCTGGTATTGTTGCGTTTCCCCCTATGAAGTGATTTTCTTACATTTTTGCGTTTTTGTACGTAACAATGTGAAAATACTGAAAATACACGTTTTTGGTAATGTTCTTATGTTTCTCCATATAGACTGCTATTCACGCAATTTTCCGTTTCGTTAGCTAAGCAGCTCAAAAACACTTATTACACACGTGTTTAAGAAAAATCATTTTGTTTCCCCATATAGAGAGATTTGCATGCATTTAGGAGTTTTTGTATCTAACGAGCTCAAACAATACTCGTTTTTGGTAACGTTGTTCTGTTTTTTTTTTATTTTTTTTATTTTCAAATCACATGCTTTGCATGCATTTTCGTGATTTTGAACATAAGGCGAAAACACTAAAAAACTCACTTTTTTTGGTAATGTTGTTCTGTTTCTCTATATAAAGTTTTTTTTTTTTATGTGTTTTATTGTTTTGGTACCTAAGAAGCTTAGGAACTCTCATTGTACACGTTTTTTTTTTTTTTTTCATGAAGGAATGACACTGGTCAAGGGCAACAAAAAATCCAATAAAAAAATTAATGCCCACTGAAATGCCAGTCCCACAAAATGGTCAAAGCAGTGGTCAAAAATTGATGAATAAGTGTCTTGAAACCACCCTTTTGAAGGAATTCAAGTCATAGGAAGGTGGAAATACAGAAGCAGACAGGAAGTTTCAGAGTTTACCAGAGAAAGGAATGAATGATTGAGAATACTGGTTAACTCTTGCGTTAGAGAGGTGGACAGAATAGGGGTGAGAGAAAAAAGAAAGTCTTGTGCAGCGAGGCCGCGGAAGGAGGAGAGGCATGCAGTTAGCAGGATCAGAGGAGCAGTTAGCATGAAAATAGCAGTAGAAGACAGCTAGATATGCAGCATTGCGGCGGTGAGAAAGAGGCTGAAGACAGTCAGTTAGAGGAGAGGAGTTGATGAGACGAAAAGCTTTTGATTCCACCCTGTCTAGAAGAGCAGTATGAGTGGAACCCTCCCAGATATGTGAAGCATACTCCATACATGGACGGATAAGGCCCTTGTACAGAGTTAGCAGCTGGGGGGGGTGAGAAAAACTGGCGGAGACGTCTCAGAACACCTAACTTCATAGAAGCTGTTTTAGCTAGAGATGAGATGTGAAGTTTCCAGTTCAGATTATAAGTAAAGGACAGACCGAGGATGTTCATTGTAGAAGAGGGGGACAGTTGAGCGTCATTGAAGAAGAGGGGATATTTGTCTGGAAGGTTGTGTTGAGTTGATAGATGGAGGAATTGAGTTTTTGAGGCATTGAACAATACCAAGTTTACTCTGCCCCAATCAAAAATTTTAGAAAGAACAGAAGTCAAGCGTTCTGTGGCTTCCTTGCGTGATATGTTTACCTCCTGAAGGGTTGGACGTCTATGAAAAGACGTGGAAAAGTGCAGGATAGTATCATCAGCGTAGGAGTGGATAGGACAAGAAGTTTGGTTTAGAAGATCATTAATGAATAATAAGAAGAGAGTGGGTGACAGGACAGAACCCTGAGGAACACCACTGTTAATAGATTTAGGAGAAGAACAGTGACCGTCTACCACAGCAGCAATAGAACGGTCAGAAAGGAAACTTGAGATGAAGTTACAGAGAGAAGGATAGAAACCGTAGGAGGGTAGTTTGGAAATCAAAGCTTTGTGCAAGTCTCTATCAAAAGCTTTTGATATGTCCAAGGCAACAGCAAAAGTTTCACCAAAATCTCTAAAAGAGGATGACCAAGACTCACTAAGGAAAGCCACAAGATCACCAGTAGAGCGGCCTTGACGGAACCCATACTGGCGATCAGATATAAGGTTATGAAGTGATAGATGTTTAAGAATCTTCCTGTTGAGGATAGATTCAAAACTTTAGATAGGCAGGAAATTAAAGCAATAGGACGGTAGTTTGAGGGATTAAAATGGTCACCCTTTTTAGGAACAAGTTGAATGTATACAAACTTCCAACAAGAAGGAAAAGTAGATGTTGACAGACAGAGCTGATAGAGTTTGACTAGGCAAGGTGCAAGCACGGAGGCACTGTTTCGGAGAAGAATAGGAGGGACCCCATCAGGTCCATAAGCCTTCCGAGGATTTAGGCCAGCGAGGGCATGGAAAACATCATTGCGAAGAATTTTAATACATGGCATGAAGTAGTCAGAGGGTGTAGGAGAGGGAGGAACAAGCCCAGAATCGTCCAAAGTAGTGTTTTTTGCAAAGGTATGAGTGATGAAGTCAGCTTTAGAAATAGATGTGATAGCAGTGGTGCCATCTGGTTGAAATAGAGGAAGGAAAGAAGAAGAAGCAAAGTTATTGGAGATATTTTTGGCTAGATGCCAGAAATCACGAGGGGAGTTAGATCTTGAAAGGTTTTGACATTTTCTGTTAATGAAGCAGTTTTTGGCTAGTCGGAGAACAGACTTGGCATGGTTCCGGGCAGAAATATAAAGTGCATGAGATTCTGGTGATGGAAGGCTTAAGTACCTTTTGTGGGCCACCTCTCTATCATGTATAGCACGAGAACAATCTTTTCGTTTCCCCATATAGATTATTTATCATGCATTTTGGCGTTTTTGTACATAACAAGCTCAAAAACCTTTAACATTTGGTAACATTACTCTGCTTCTCCATAAAGAGTGTTTTTCATAAATTTTAGCGATTTAGTACGTAGGTAGCTCAAAGAGCCTCAAAAGACACATTCTTGGTATTGTTGTTTTGTTTTTCTATACAACATTGCTTTCCATTTTTTTTTTTTTTGTGTGTGTTCTATCATGCACAAATACATTTAAAAGATTTTTTTCTTTTTTGTAATGTTTTGTTTTCCTATTTAGGGGAGTGCGTGCATTTTGGCGTTTTGGTACCTAACGATGTAAAAAAAAAAATAAAATAAAAAAATTGAGAATACACGTATTTGGCAATGTTGTTCTGTTTCTCCATATATAAAGTTGTGCTCAGAGAGAGAAAACAATTGACTTTCATAGGAGACCAAAAGCAAATAGGTATATCTGAGCAATATGGTAAATTTTGGTAAAGTTATGATATTTTCCCATAAAGTGTGTTTTGCAGGCATTTTAGCGTTTTGGCACGGAAGTAGCTCAAAAACACAGAAAGTAGAAGCTTTTGGTAATGTTTTTTTTTTTTCCCATATGGTGTTCTTTTCATGCTTTTTAGCGTTTTAGCACCTAGCGCGCTCATAAATACTAAAAAGACACGTTTCTAGAAATCTTGTTTCTTTTCCCAATATACAGTGTTTTGCATTCAGTTTGGCGTTTTGGTAGTACAAAGTGAAATACACTTAAAAGTTCTACAGTTTCTCCATAATGAGTGCTATTTTTGCATGCGTTTTGGCATTAGTCTACCTAACAAACTCTAAAAAAATCAAAACATCTTTTTCTTTATAATGTTATTCTGTTTTTATATAAAAGGTATTTTGTATGTGTTTTAGCGTTTTAGTACGCAAGTAGCTCAAAAAAAACACTCACACGACACTAACAATGTAAAATACACGTAAAGTACACGTTTTGTTAATGATTTTTTTTCTGTTTCTCCATATACAGTGGTATTTATGCCTTTCATTGTTTTGGTAACTAATAAGTTCAAAAACACTCGTATTTTTTTGTTTTTTTTTGTTTCCACATGTGAAGTATTTTGAAGCATTATGGCATTTTTGTAATATGCTCAAAAACATTCAAAATACTTGCATTTGATATTTAGCTTGTTATCTATACAGAGATACACGTGTTTTGGCATTTTCTTACATAAGTAGCTCAAAACACTGGAATGAGACCTTATTGTTAAGGTTCTTTTGTTTTCCCCCTATAGGGGGCTTTCCATTTTAGCGTTTCGTTTCCTAGCACGCTCTCAAACACTCGAAAGACACGTTTCTGGAAATTTCATTTTCATTCTCCATATAGGATGTTTTCTATGCTTTTTGGCGTTTTAGTACCTAACAATGTGAAATACATTAAAAATGTACCTCTTTTCTAGTGCTTTTTTTTTTCTCTCTCAATAATGAATGATATTCATGCATTTTAGCGTTTTGGTACCTGAGAAGCTCAAATACTCGTAGGGCGTTTTCCAAGCTTTTTAGTATTTTGGTTTCTAGCGCGGTCATAGACACTCAAAAGTAATGTTTCTGGGAATCTCGTTTTCTTTCACAACATAAGCTTTTTTTTATGCTTTTCGGCGTTTTGGTACCTAACAAAGTGAAAAACATTCAAAATACTTGTTTTTGGGTTTTTGTTTTTTCTTCTTTTTCTCTATAAAAGGAGTTTTGCATGCGTTTTAGCGTTTTGGTACATAAGTGGTTCAAAAACATTCCAAAAACTCATTTTTGTTAATGTTTTATTCTTCTATACAGTATGATCTCTATGCTTTTTAAGACGCTGAAAAAAATCTCAAAACACATTTCTGTTAATGTCGTTTCGTTTCCCAAATATTGGTGGCTCTGCATGCATTTTGGTGTTTGGTACCTAACAATGTGAGAAAAAAAAAATACACGTCTTTGGTAAAAGAAGTTTTGTTTCGCCATACAGAGCTATTTATGCCTTTTAACGCTTTGGTACCTAAGAAGCTTAATAACTCTCATAATACACGTTTCTTTTAGTGTTTTCTTTCCCCATATAGAGTACTTTCCATGCATTTTTGTACGTAGCAAACTCAAAAACTCTGAAAATTCACGTTTTTGGTAAAGTTATACTGTTTCTCCATAAACGGTGTTTTGCTTACGTTTTAGAGTTTTTGCTACGTAAGTAGCTTAAAAACACTGAAAAGAGAAGTATTATGTAATAATGTAACGTTTTCCATATAGGGTACTTTCTATGCTTTCTAGCGTTTTGGTGCCTAACATGTCCATAATCAGTCAACAAACACGTTTCTTACAATGTCGTTTCCTTTCCTCATATAAGGTGCTTTTGTAGCAAATAATCTAGTCAGCCATAGAAACATCCCATTTTCTCTCATATTCAGGGTACACTAAAACTTACGCGCTTCTCAGAACCAGTAATGTAAACACAAGTCACCGCTCCAAGCACTCCGTTTTCTCTTATATGTTTTCAGCCTCCCGTTCTCTTTCTACTGCACAGATTTTTCGTCTTTCATCTCTTCTTCCTCATTTTTTTATACATACACATTCTGTGCACGCTTTTCGACACATACGTTACACGTCTTTTCTATACATCATATTACTCCTTTCTTCACACAGACATACACACACACATTCACTCTCTTTGTCCATATCTTTATGTAAATCATTTTTTATGTTCAGTATTTCTTGTGTACATGTTCATGTTTTTGTTAAATAAAGTTAGAGAGAGTTTAACCAGTCTAACAAGTGGCTATAAATACAACCTTAGCTGGTGAACAAAAAGAGTTAAGAGATTAAAGGACTTGCAACTGCTGACGGTTACCTGTCGGTTTTCTCTTCTCTATCTCTGGCGAGTTAAGAGATTAAAGGACTTGCAACTGCTGACGGTTACCTGTCGGTTTTCTCTTCTCATATTCCTGGCGGCTTCCACCTAGATCACTAGAAATGGTGACTCGGAGTTAGACCGTAGTGGCCAGCTCCACCAATGCTGTGTCCCAGGTTCTTTAGCACTATAGCGTCGCCACAGCTATAGGTACCTAGCTCAGGTCAGCCCCCGCCTGACACGGACCACCACGGCCAAACTGCCACCCAGCCTGGCCCAGCCGTGACCCACCGACGCCACCCAGCCCGGCCAGCCGCCACGTGACACACACACACCGTCACCCAGCCCAGCAACCGTGGTCACTGCCGCTGCCTCGCCAGTCACCAGCCACCCTCTCTCGCAGCTGTGACTCACCACGCCTCGCCAGCCACCCAGGCCACTGAGGCCACGCTCACCTGCCGCCTCACCACCGCCACCAGGTCACTCCCTCTCCTGCTGCCGTGACCCACCGCGCCAACTCCACCTGCTGCCTGGTCACCTGCCACCCCTGCCACACCTGCTGCCCAGCCTCCATCACCACCACAGCAGCAGCAACACCTCTCCGGCTCACCGCGCACGGTCACCGCCACCCGGCCGTGACCCCACTGGCCCTGATTTCGCTTCTCTACAACAGGGCGGCGCCCCCTGCACCGGTACTCCCGTCTTCCGCTCGACAACAGGGCGGCGTTCCCTGCAACGTTCCCCCACCAAAGTGTTAGTGCTCCCGACCGTCCCTCCCCTCTCCCCCGTCGTCCACCCTCCCCCTGTGTGTGTTAACCCCTGCCCCTAGAAAACTCCCTAGTGTGCATCAGCGCGTACCAACCCCCGTGTGCCAGACACCAACACCTACACATACACGCACACACACACACACACACACACACAGACTACACACTTCGTTCACGGCAGTGCGTTCCAAGCCGTAAGTGCGAGTGCGGTAAAGTACGTGCCTAGGACCATCGCTGTCACACCCTCAGCACTGCACAGTGGCGCCCAGCAGGCGTCCCTTGCCACCTCTCACTGGCACCTGGCGCCGGAGGAGCCCGCGCCTCGCCGACAGGCGTCACTACACCCTGCTCCACGACTCGCATAACAAGCCACCAGGCCCCATCGCACGCCAGCAACAAGAAACGGCCATGGCTCCACCGGACACCGCCTCCCCAGCTCCCCCCTTCAGGGCTCCAGCCTTCAACAGCCACGACCCCAACATGTGGTTTACCATCTTGGAGCTGAACTTCAAGGCAAACAACATCACTGAGACCTTGAGACAGTTCACTCACGCCTGCACTCTCCTGCCACCCGAGGTCCTCTTGCAAGTCTCGGACGCCATCGCGAAAGCCCCCTCTTCGGACAATCCCTACGACGACCTCAAGTAAGCCGTCCTCAAACGCCTTGCGTCGTCGGTGTCAACACGCTTGCAAGAGCTACTAAAGAAGGAGGAGCTGGGGAATGAAAAGCCATCAGACCTGCTTAGGCGGATGAAGAGGTTGTTGGGCGATCAGCCCAACACAATGGACAAGACCATGTTCGCCCACCTCTTTTATCAGCGACTTCCTCCAGCACTACAGAGCAGCTTATTCAGCGTGAAAGATAAGCTCGACCTAGCAGACCTCGCGCAGCTGGCTGACGACTATATGTCGACAGTTCCGTCGGCAACGCCACCGTCTTCAGTCGCCACTGTCACTAACACAGCAGACGTCCAGCAACTCACCCACATTGTGTCGCAGCTGGCCCTGCAGGTCAGCGCGATGCAGGAACAACTAAATACCCGCCAGCGTCGCCGCCCACCGTCACCTCGACGCCCTCGCTACCGCTCTCGGTCGCGTAGCACTACACGCACCCCGGGCGTCTGCTACTACCACAGCAGGTTCGGTAGCGAGGCCATTAAGTGCACCCAACCCTGCACTTACAACACCACCCCGGCGTCAAACTAAACGGGCGGACGTTCACGGCGCGTACGATCCGCCAGCCCAAGTCACAGCTACTTCACGTCTACGACCGACGCACCGGAATTAAGTTCCTCGTCGACACCGGCGCTGAGGTCAGTGTCCTGCCTGCCACAGACAGCCAGAAGAGGTTGCCTGTAACCACGCACCTCTATGCAGCCAACGCCTCGAAAATCCCTGTGTACGCGCGGCAGACACTACACCTCGAACTCAACCTCCGCCGCTCCTTCGACTGGACCTTTTACGTGGCAGCTGTGACCCAACCCATCCTAGGCGCCGATTTCCTACGCCACCACGACCTCTTAGTCGACTTGAAGCACGGCACGCTGCTGGATCGTCTCACTTCCCTGCGGACCCGTGGCCGAACGGCACCTGGCGAGAGCACCAGAATCTCCGCAGTCTGCCGAGATAACTCCTTCGCCGCCATCCTCAAGGGTTTCCCAACACTAACACAGCCATACTCAGCCACGCAGCCAGTGAAACATCACGTCCTGCACTACATAGAGACCACCGGACCACCTGTTTTCGCCAAGGCTCGTCGCTTAGCACCAGAACGCTACAAACAGGTCAGGGCCGAGTTTGAGTCTCTGATGCAGCAAGGCATCATCCGCCCAAGCTCCAGCAACTGGTCGTCTACGCTTCACGTCGTCCCCAAGAAAAACGGTGACATACGCCCTTGCGGGGACTACAGAGCCCTAAACTCCCGCACCGAGATGGACAGGTATCCAGTGCCTAACATTCAGGAGTTTTCATCACAACTGCACGGCTCTACAATTTTCTCCAGGATCGACCTCGTAAAGGCCTTCCATCAGATCCCCATCAACCCCGAGGACATCCCGAAGACGGCCATAATCACGCCCTTCGGACTATACGAATACACTAGGATGCCCTTCGGTCTCAAGAACGCTGCTCAAACATTCCAGCGCTTCATGGACGAAGTTTTGCGAGGACTGCAGTTCTGCTTCACTTACGTCGATGACATTCTTGTTGCCAGCCCAGACGACGCTGCTCATCGCCAACACCTCGAGCAAGTCTTCACTCGTCTGAAGGACTACGGCATCCAGGTCAACGCCGAAAAGTCCGTGTTCGGCGTGCCTTCAGTCGACTTCCTCAGCCACACTGTGTCCTCCTCAGGCTTCACCCCAACTGCAAGTCGCTGTACTGCCATCCAGAATTTCCCGAAGCCAACAACTCAGCGCCAGTTGAAGCAGTTCCTCGGGATGCTGAACTATTACAACAGGTTCATTCCCCGATGCGCGCTCCTCCTCCAGCCTCTCTACGCCTTAGTGAAGCCAGCCAAACGAGGCCAGTCCGTCACCCTTGCCTGGACGCCCGCAGCTGAGGACGCTTTCCTCGCTGCCCGGAAGGCGCTCACATCCACAGCGCTCAGTTTCCCTGCCCCAGACGCCCCTACTTCCATCGCCACGGACGCCTCAGACACCGGAGTTGGAGCAGTGCTACAGCAACACATCGACGGTGCCTGGAAACCCGTCGCCTTCTTCTCCAAGAAACTCAACACTGCCGAGAAGAAGTACAGCGCCTTCGACAAAGAGCTCCTCGCCATCTACAAGGCATTGAAGCACTTCCAGTACTTTGTCGAAGGACGTCAGTTTCATATCTACACTGACCACAAGCCGCTGACGAGCACCTTCATCAAGAACAAGTCATCCTACTCACCACGTCAACTGCGCCACGTAGACTTCATCTCTCAGTTCACCACGGACCTCCGTTACGTGAAAGGTGAAGATAACGCCCCAGCCGATGCCCTGTCACGCAACATCTGTGCCACATCTACCTCTCTCATCGATTACGCCGCCATTGCTGCCGATCAGGCCGACGACGCCGAGCTACAGCAACTGAAAGAAAACGCCGCACTACAGATGAAGAGAGTACAGCTACCAGGCACTCAAGTGCACATCTACGCTGACGTCTCGACCAACACCGTCAGACCATACCTGCCTCAACGGCACAGGTATCCACTCTTCCGTCAGCTGCACGACCTCTCACATCCTGGCATCAGGGCTTCACAACACATGATGACGTCCCGATTCATCTGGACCGCCATCAACAAGGACGTGAGAGACTGGACACGTAGGTGCACCACCTGTCAGGCCTCCAAGGTGACGCGACACACACGCTCCCCTACAGCCACCTTTACGCCAGTCTCCACACGCTTCGAACACGTCCATATCGACCTCGTTGGCCCTCTTCCTCACTCCGACGGCTACCGCTACATCCTCACCTGTGTCGACCGCTTCACTCGCTGGCCAGAAGCTGCACCACTGACTGACATCTCCACTGACACCGTTGCACGTGCCTTTATCAGCACGTGGATCTCACGCTTCGGTGTTCCTGTCAGCCTCACTTCTGACCGCGGCGGCCAGTTTGAGTCCAGTGTCTGGAACAAACTGATGACACTACTCGGCATTCGACGATACAGGACTGCCAGCTACCATCCTCAGGCCAACGCTACAGTGGAACGTTTCCACCGCCAGCTGAAGTCGTCACTGATGGCTTCCAGCGACCAACGCGAGAAGTGGAACGCCACCTTACCCCTCGTCCTCCTCGGCATCCGGACGTCCCTCAAGCAGGACCTTCACCACTCTTCTGCCGAGCTCGTATACGGCACCACTCTTCGACTCCCTGGCGAGCTCCTTACCAGCTCACCCGACGCCGGCCCCTGCAGCGTCCAAGACTTCGCCAGCAGTCTTAAGGAGTCGATGAGAAGCCTACAGCCGGTGCAACCTCGCACGCACCCCGCCAAGACCTTCGTCAGCCAGGACCTCGAAGACTGCACACACGTCTTCGTCAGAGTTGACGCTGTCCGTAAACCACTACAGCGCCCCTACGAAGGCCCCTTCGAGGTCCTCCGCAGGACGAGAAAAAACATCACCATCAACAGAAACGGCTCTTCCGACGTCATAGCCATAGACCGAGTCAAGCCCGCCTACATCCTGCACACCCCGACGGCACCTCACGACCCGACATCGCCGGCCACGCCTTCAGCACCACGCGCCACAGCTAAGCAGCACGTATCGTTCGTCGTGCCTCCTCACTCGGGGGAAGTTATGTAGCAAATAATCTAGTCAGCCATAGAAACATCCCATTTTCTCTCATATTCAGGGTACACTAAAACTTACGCGCTTCTCAGAACCAGTAATGTAAACACAAGTCACCGCTCCAAGCACTCCGTTTTCTCTTATATGTTTTCAGCCTCCCGTTCTCTTTCTACTGCACAGATTTTTCGTCTTTCATCTCTTCTTCCTCATTTTTTTATACATACACATTCTGTGCACGCTTTTCGACACATACGTTACACGTCTTTTCTATACATCATATTACTCCTTTCTTCACACAGACATACACACACACATTCACTCTCTTTGTCCATATCTTTATGTAAATCATTTTTTATGTTCAGTATTTCTTGTGTACATGTTCATGTTTTTGTTAAATAAAGTTAGAGAGAGTTTAACCAGTCTAACAAGTGGCTATAAATACAACCTTAGCTGGTGAACAAAAAGAGTTAAGAGATTAAAGGACTTGCAACTGCTGACGGTTACCTGTCGGTTTTCTCTTCTCTATCTCTGGCGAGTTAAGAGATTAAAGGACTTGCAACTGCTGACGGTTACCTGTCGGTTTTCTCTTCTCATATTCCTGGCGGCTTCCACCTAGATCACTAGACTTTACATACATTTTCATTTTTTGGTACCTGTGAAATATACAAAAAATGCACGTTTTTTGGTAGTGTTGTTCTGTTTGTTCATATAGAGAGCTATTCATGCGTTTCAGTGTTTTGCTACTTGATAAGCTCAAAAATATTCTTAAAACACGTTTCTCGTAATGACTTTTTTTTCTCCCCATAGAGGTTCTTTTGCATGCATTATGGCGTTTATATACGTAAAAAGCAAAAAAACACTGAAAATATTTGTTTTTGGTAAAATTTTTTTGTGTTTCTATATAGGGTGTTTCGTGTGCGTTTTAGCATTTTGATACATATGTAGAAAAAAAAAATCAAATTTTGGCTTTTTTCAAGCTTTTTAGAATTTTGTTGTCTAATATGCACAAAAAAAGCTCAAGAGATACGTTTCTATTAATGTATTTTCTTTTTCCTATATAGGGCATATTCCATGGATTTTGGCGTTTTGGTAATTAGTGTAAAAAACACTGAAAATGCATGTTTTTTTTTTTTTTGGTAATATTGTTGTTCCTCCAAATGGAGTGCTATTCAACGATTTTTAGGAAACATGTTACATAGGAAACACTCCTAAAACACTTTTTTTTACAATGTTCATTCGTTTTCCCATTTTTCTCGTTTCATTTTTTGTATTGTTATTGTTTCTCAATATCGAGTGTTTTATTCACGCGTTTTGGTACCTAAAAAGCTGAGAAACACACGTCTCTCGTAATGTTTTTTAGTTTCCCGATGTAGTGTACTTTGCATGCATTTTGTAATTTATGTACGTAACAAGGTGACAACACTCAAAATAATTGTTTTTGATAATGTTAATCTGTGTGTCAATAAAAGGAGATTTTGTATACGTTTTAGGGTTTTGTTAATTATCCTAAAAACACTCAAAAGGAATGTTTTTGGTAATGTTATTTTGTTTTCCCATATCGTGTGTTTTCGATACTTTTTAGCGTTTTCTTGTCAAACATGCACAGAAACACTAATGATATACGTTTCCTGTAATGTCGTTTCATTTCACCGGAAAATGCTTTGTATGCATTTTAGTGTTTTATTATATAATGATGTGAAAAATACACACAAAATACACATTTTTTGTATTGTTATTCTCTTTCCGCATATAGATTGCTATTCATGCGTTTCAGCGATTTGTTACCTAAGAAGCTCAAAAACACACAAAAAAAAATTCAAGTCTCTCGTAATGATCTTTAGTTTTCCGATGTAATGTACTTTCAATACATATTTGCGGTTTTGTACGTAACAAGCTAAACAAAAAAAAAAAAAAACACTATAAATGCTCAGTTTTGTAAAAAAGTTCTTATGGTTTCTCTATAGAAGGTGTTTTGCAAGTGTTTTAGCGTTTCGGTACGTAAGCAGCTAAAAAAAAAAAACTCTCAAAAGACACGTTTCTCTCATATTAATTTTTAAGATTTTTCCATGCTTTTTTGTGTTCTCATGCCTTCAAAGGACACTCAAATGACATGTTTATGTAAATTAATTTTCAATTCACAATTCAGGTGCTTTTCATGCATTTTGACGTATTGGTATTTAAAAAATGTGAAAAAAAAAAAACATTTGATAATGTTGTTCTCTTTCCGAGATGAAGTGCTACTCATGTGTTTTAGCCTTTTTTAGTACCTAACACGATCCAAAGCACTCATAATTCTTATTTTTAGTACTGTTTTTTCATCGCCTTAAATAGGGTTTTTTTTTTTCCATGCATTTTCTTGTTTTTATACGTAACAAGCTAAAAAATACTCAAAATACTTGTTTTTTGGTACTGCTTTTCTTTCTCTGTAAAGTGTATTTTGCATGCGTTTTAGCGTTTTGGTACGTAAAAATATAAAAGCAGTCAAAGGATATGTTTTTTGTAATGTTATTTGGTAATCCCATACAGTGTGATTTCCATGCATTTTAGCGTTTTGCTGCATAACATGCTGATAAACACTCTAAAGAGCTGTTTCTGGAAATGTTTAATTTCCCCATATAGGAAGCTTTACGTGTATTTTGACAAGTTTGATACATGATAAAGCAAACAACGCTCAAAATACACTTTTTTTGGTAATGTTCTGTTACTCCACACTGAAGTGGTTTTGCGTTTTGGAACCTAAGAAGCTCAAAAGCACTCATGATACAATTTCTTTGTAATGCCTTTTCGTTATTACATATTAGATACTTTGCATGAATTTTCGCGTTTTCGTACATACAAATGCTACTAAAAGTCGTTTAATTTCACAGAAGAGGTTCATTTTTATGCATTTTGGCGTTTTGGTGTCTAACTGTGAAAACATACAAAATTCAAAAATTTTTGTAATGGTTTGTTTCTCTATATAGAGTGCTATTCATGCATTTTAGCGTTAGGTACTTATGAAGCCCAAAAATACTCAAAATACACGTCTCTCGTAATGTTCTTTTATTTGCCGTTGTTGCGTACTTTCAATAAATATTTGCGGTTTTGTACGTAACAAGCACAAAAACATTGAAAATACAAGTTATTTTTTTTTTCTTTTTAAGATATTGTGTTTCTTTATACTATTTTTGCATGCTGTTTTGCGTTTTGACATGTAAATAGCTAAAAAAAAAAAACTGACAAGACACGTTTTTGGTAATATTGTTTTTTTTTCCTCATATAAGGTGTTTTTTATGCGTTTTAGTGTTATCGTGGCTAACACTCATCAAATGACACTAAAAAGACAAATTCCTGGAAATGGAGTGTTAAATCACAATAGAGGGTGCTTAGCATGCATTTTGGCATTCTTGAATATAAGAATGTGAAAAATATTACAAGTTTTTCAAAATGTTGTTCTCTTTTCCATATAGTATTCTATTCTAAGAGGTTTGGTATGTAAGACGATGAGAGGCACTCATAATACTCATTTCTTGTGATATTCTTTCGGTACCCCTTATGAGGTAATTTCCATGCATTTTGTCGTTTTTATACGTAACAAACTCAAAAATACTCAAAATCCTTGTTTTTTCATAATGTTATTCTTTCTCTATAAAAATTTTCCATGCGTTTTAGAGTTTTGGTAAGTAAGAAGCTGAAACACTCAATATACGTTTTTTGTAATACTATTTGGTATTCCCATATATGGTGATTTCCATGCATTTTAGCGTTTTGGTGCTTAACATGCTTATAAACATTTCAAAAACATGTATCTGGAAATGTCATTTCTTTTACCCATAAACGGTGAATTGCATGCATTTCTTTTTTATGTTAGGTACCTAACAATACAAAAAAAAAAAAAAAAAAAAATACACGTTTTTGGTAATCTTGTTTTGTTTCTCCATATGTAATGCTATTGAAGACTTTTTGCGTTTTCGACAGTAAGAAGCTGGAAAAACACTCATAATACACTTTTCTCGTAATGTCTTTTCATTATTCAATATAGAATATTTTGCATGAATTTACGTGTTTTCGTAGATAACAATATAAATAACACTCATAACACACGTTTTTAGAAATATTGTTCTACATATAGAGTGCTATTGAGCGTTTTTGCTATAATACATGTGTGCAGTAATATTATGTTTCACCATATAGGGTGTATTGCATGCATTTTGCCGTTTCTCTACTTAACAAGCTCAAAATTCCTTATAATAAACATTTTTGGTAATATGATTACGTTTTTCCATAATGAGTGTTTTGTATATTTTTACGTTTTCGTACATAAGAAGCTCAAAAACACCTTTTTGGTAATGTTGTTTTGTAGTCCAAAATAGGGTACTTTCCAAGCATTTTTATTGTTTTGGTGCCTAAAACTTTAAAGAAAATAATGAAATAAACACGTTTCTAGTAATGTCGCCTCGTTTCCTTACATAGAGTGCTTTGTATGTAGTTTGGCAGTTTAGTACTTATATACAAAAAAAAAAAACATTCAAGATACATTATTTTTCATATGCTGTTCTAATTTTCAACATAGAGTGTTATTCAACGCATTCTTGCGTTTTGGAACCTAAGAAGCTCAAAAATACTTCTTTTACACGTTTCTCGTAATGTTCTTTCCTTTTCCCATATAGGATACTTTGCATGCATTTTAACGTTTAAGTACGTAAAAGCTCAAACTCTCAAAATACTTGTTTTTGGTAATATTACTCTGTGTTTCAATTAAGAAGGTTTTGCATCATTTTTAGCGATTTAGTAGGAAAGTACCTCAAAAACACTGAAAAGCAACGTGTTTTATAAAATTTTGTTTTCCAGAATAACGTGCTTTCCATGTTTTTTTTTTCGCTTTTTGTTGTCTAACAGGCACAAAAATAATTATAAGATACGTTTCCTTTAATATTGTTTCATTTAACCGTAGAGGGTGCAATGAATGCATTTTGGCGTTTTCTTATCTAACGATGTGAAAATCACGCAAAACCGATATTCTTTCAATGTTCTGTTTCTCCTCTTAATACTATTTATACGTTATAGCGTTTAGGTGCCTAAGAAGCTATGAAATACTCAAAATACATGTCTCTCATAATGTTCTTTTGGGGGTCTTGTACGTAACTCGCTCATAAACACTGATAATACACGTTTTTATTAAAGTTTTGCATGCGTTTCTGTCCGTAAATGGCTAAAAACTCAAAAGATATGTTTTTGGTGATATTATTTTTCCCCCATATAGGGTGTTTTCCAAGCCTTTTTAGAGCTTTCGAACTTACCACGAACCAGAAGACACTCAAAAGATATATTTCTGAGAATATATCTAAGAATGTGAAAAACTCTTAAAATTCACGTTTTCGATTATATATTTTTATATTTTTCCATATAGAGTGTTTTTCATGCGTTTTAGCGTTTTGGTACACAAGGAACATTCATAATACCCTTTTCAAGTAATGTTCTTTCATTACCTGGTATAGGGTATTTTTTATGAATTGCGTCGTTTTTATACGTAACATGCTTAAAACATTAAAAAATACTAGTTTTTGGAAATGTTATTCTTGCTCTATTAAGGGTGTTTTGCTTGCGTTTTAGAATTTTGTAACGTAAGAAGCTCAAAACACTCAAAAGATACGTTTATCGTAATGTTCTTTGGTATTCGTATATAGGGTTATGCTTTTTAGCATTTAGGTGTACAAAATCCTCATAAACACTCCAAAAACATGTACCTGGAAATGTAATTTTTTTTCCCTATATACGGTGAATTGCATACATTTTGGATGTTTGGTACCTAACAATACAAAAAAAGACTTTAAATTCAAGTTTTTCGTAATGTTGATCTGTTTCTCCATATATAATGTTCCTAAAGAGTTTTTGAGTTTTGGGCATTAAGAAGCTGAAAACCATTCATAACACACTTTTCTCGTAATGTCTTTCCGTTGTTAAATCGAGGATATTTTGCATGAATTTAAGCGTTTTCGTACATAATGATATGAATAACATTCATAATACGTTTTTGATGGTATTATTCTTTTTCTTCATATAGAGTGCTATTGAGCATTTTTTTTTCAAATAAGGACTTCAATAACATTCATAATCTTGTTATGTTTCACCATATAGGGTACATTTCATGCATTTTGCCGTTTCTCTACCTAATAAGCTAAAAAAAAAAAACACTCATAACACACATTTTTGGTAATATTATTCAGTTTCTCCATAACGAATGTTTTGCATGAATTTTAGCGATATGGTACGTAAGACACTCAAAAACACTCAAACGAAACCTTTTTGGTAAACCAAGCTGTTTTTTTTTATTGAAAATAGGGTGTTCTCCATGCATTTTAGCGTTTTGGTGCCTAAAACGCTAAAAAAAAAAAAAAAAAAAACTAAAAAGACACGCTTCTGGTAATTTCACTTCATTTTCCTATATAGAGTGATTCGCTTGCATTTTACCGTTTTGGTACCTAACAATGTAAAAAACACTCAAAATACAAGTTTTTGACAATGTTGTTCTGTTTGTCTATATAGAGTTCTATTAAAACGCGTTTTCGCGTTTTGTTACCTAACAAGCTCGAAAACACTCCAAATACACGCTTCTCGTAAGGTCCTTTTGTTTACCTATATAGTATACTATACATGCATTTTGGCAATGTAACAAGCTCAAAAACAATCAAAATCTTTAATTTTGGTAATGTTACTTTGTGTCACGATCAAGGGGATTTTCCATGTTTTAAGCTTTTTCATAGGTACCTCAAAACACTGAAAAGGAACAGTTTTGGTAACGATGTTTTGTTTTTTTCCATATCGAGTCCCTTCCATGATTTTTTAGCGTTTTGTTGTCTAACACTCATAAGATACGTTTCCTGTAATGTCGTTTTATTTCACCATAGAGGGCGCTTTACATGTATTTTGGCGTTTTGTTTTCTGTGAAAAACACTCAAAATACACATTTTTTGTAATGTTGTTCTGTTTCTCCAAATAGAGAGCTATTTATGCGTTTAAGCGTTTTGTTCCCTATGAAGCTCGAAAGAAAAAAAAATCAAAATACACGTCTCGCGTAATGTTCTTTTCTTTTCCGATGTGGTGTACTTTATATTTTGGTGTTTTTTTTTTTTTTACGTAACAAGCTGAAAAACACTAAAAATACACGTTTTTGGTAAAGTTATTTTATTTTGTATTTTAAACAGTATTTTGAATGCGTTTAAGCGTTTTGGTACGTAAGCAGCTTAAAAAGACAACGTGTCTAGGTAATATATATATAGCTATAGAGTGTTTTTCATCATTTTTGTGCTTTTGTGCCGAACCCACTCCAAAAGACATTCGAAAGACATGTTTCTGAAAATGAAGTTTCAATTCATTTTTCGTTGATGGTATTCTTTTTCTCAATAAGAAAGTTTTGCATGCCTTTTAGCACTTTTTTGGACGTAAGAAGCTCCTAAACACTTCAGAGATATGTTTTTGGTAATATTGCTTTTTTTTTCTATGTAATACTTGACAGTGCAAAAAACACTCAAAATGCACGTTTTTTTTATTTTTTATTGTTATTCTGTTTCTCCATATAGGGTGTTATTCATGCTCTCGTAAAGTTCTTTACTTTCCAGATGTAGTGTACTTTGCATGCATTTTATCGTTTATGTACGTAACAAGCTGAAAACATTCAAATTACTTGTTTTTTTTTTTATAATGTTACATTGTCTCAACAAAGGGGATTTTGCATGCATTTAAAGGTTAGTTAAGTAGCCAAAAAACACTCAAAAGGAGCGTTTATGGTAATGCTATTTTTCCCATATCAGGTGCTTTCGATACGTTTCAGCATTTAGTTGTTACACATGCACAAAAACACACATAAGATACGTTTCCTGTAACGTTGTTTCATTTCACCGTAGAGGATATTTTTCATGTATTTTGGTGTTTTGTTATTCAAGGAATTGAAAAACACAAAAATTACATATTCTTTTTTTATTATTATTCTGTTTCTCCATATAGAATGCTATTCATTTGTTTCAGCGTTTTGGTACCTAAGAAGCTCAAAAACACTAAAAATACACGTCTCTCGTAATGTTCTTTACTTTCCTTGTGTAGTGTACTTTCAATACATATGTGTGGTTTTGTACGTAACAAGCTGAAAACACTCAAAATGCACGTTTTTGTTAAAGTTATTATTGTTTCTCTATGAAACGTGTTTTGCAAAAGTTTTAGCGTTTCGGTGCGTAAGTAGCTATAAGAAATATAAAAAAATAAATACACTCGAAAGAAACATTTTGGTATTATTTATTTATTTATTTATTTATTTATTCGCAAATTAATTTTTTCCCATACTTTTTAGTATTCTCGTGCCTTCAAAAGACACTAAAAATATGTTTATGTAAATGATATTTCAATTCACAATTTAAGGTGCTTTGCATGCATTTTCTCGTTTTGGTATTTAAGAATGTGAAATACCTTTGATAATATTATCTTTCCGAGATAGAGTGCTATTCATGCGTTTTATCCTTTTAGTACCTATGACGATCCAAAGCACTCATAATACTTATTTCTAGTAATGTTGTCTCATTACCTCGAACACGGTTATTTCCATGCATTTTGTCGTTTTTATACGTAACAAGGTAAAAAAAAAAATACTCAAAATACTTATTTTTGGTAATGCTGTTCTTTCCCAATAAAGTGTGTTTTGCATGCGTTTTAGCAGCTTGGTACATAAGAAGCTGAAAACAATGAAAAGATACGTTTTTTGTAAAGTTGTTTGGTATTCCCATACAGGGTGATTTCCATGGATTTTAGCGTTTTGATGCATAACATGTTCATAAACTCCAAAGAGATGTTTCCGGAAATGTCGTTTATTTTCCCAATATAGTGTGCTTTGTTTTTCAGCTTTTTTTTTTTTGTATCAGACAGGAAAACGCATCAATACGCAATGAATATAATATGGAGAAATGAAAAAAAAAAAAGACCGCCAAAATCTTGCAATTTTAGTTTTAGGTACCAAAACAAAAACTGCATGGAAAGCCAGCCCCCCAAAAACGAATATTTCAAGAGTTTTTGTGCATGTTAAGCACCAAAACGCAAATAAATCCCAAATAAAGCACCCTATATGGGTATAAAAATAAATAAAAAAAAACGAGTCTTTTGAGTGTTTTCAGCTTCTTATGTACCAAAAACGCATTTTAAAAACACACTACTTTGAGAAACAAATTAACATTACCAAAAACAAGTATTTTGATTGTTTTTTTTGAGATTGTTGTGTACAAAAACTCCCAAATTACTTGGAAAGTACCCTGTATTGGGAAACAATATATTTACAAGAAACATGTATTTTTGTGCTTCTTAGGTACTAAAACCGCTATAACCCATGAAGAGCACTCTATATTGAGATACAAAGCAACAAAATGATAAACGTGTATTTTGAGTGCATTTCACACTCATAGGCATGAAAACTCCAACATGTATGCAAAACACCATATATGGGAAAAAGAAATGACATTTCCAGAAATGTGTCTTTTGAGTGTTTATGACGTGTTAAGCACCAAAACGCTAAAAAGTATAAAAAAAAAAAAAACTATACAAAACTTTACAAAACAAACGTGTCTTTTCAGTGGTTTTTAGCTTCTTACGTACCAAAACGCTAAAATTAATATAAAATCCTTAATGGAGAAACAGAATAACTTTAGCCAGATAAGAATTTGGGTGTTTTTGAGCTTGTTACGTACAAAAACGCCTAAAGGCATGCAAAGTATCCAACATGGGGAAATGAAAGAACATTACAAAAAATGTCTAATATGAATGTTTTTCACATTGTCAGGTACCAAAACACCATAATGCATGTTAAGCCCGTAATATGGAAAAACGAAATTATATTGCAAATAACATATGTTTTGAGTGTTTTTGTGCATGATTGACACCGAGACGCCAAAAAAGCTTGGAACACGTTATATTGGAAAACAAAACAAAATTACAAAAAAACACATTTTTTTGACTGTTTTTAAACTTTGAAACACTAAAACGCATGCAAGACATCATTTAGGGAAAAAACAGGGTAACATTACCTAAAACAAGTATTGTTAGTGTCTTTGAGCTTGTTTCGTACACAAACGACAAAATACATACAAAATATCCTATACGGAATAAACGAAAGGCCATTACCAGAGATGTGTATTATGAGTGTTTTTCATTTTCTTAGGTATCAAACCGCTAAATCGCATAAATATCATTCTGTATATATATATATATATATATATATATATATATATATATATATATATATATATATATATATATATATATATATATATATATATATATATATATATATATATATATATATATATATATATATATATATATATATATATATAATAGAGCAATATTACAAAAAAGTGTATTTGACAGTATTTCACATTGTTTAGTACGAAGAAAAAAAAGCTTACAAAGCACCTTAACAATACCAAAAACAAGTATGTTAAGTATTTTTGGGATTGTTACCTAGAAAAGGGAAAGGATGCAAGTATGTGGGGCAATGAAAAGACATCACGAGAAACGTATACTATGACTATTTTTGGGCTTCTTAGGTATCAAAGCAATAAAACGCATGAATAGCGCTCTATATGGAGAAACAGAACGCTACTAAAAACGTGTATTTTGAGTGTTTTTGATATTGTTAGGCACCAAAACGCTAAAATGCATGCAATGTCTCCTATACAGGGAAACAAAAAGACATTAACAGAAGGGTGTCTTTTGAGTGTTTTTGATCGTGTTTAACAATAAAACGCTAAATAGAACGGAAATCACCCTACATGTGAATACAAAACAACATTACGAAAAACGTCTTTTGAGTGTTTTTGAACTTCATGCTTGCCAAAACGCTGCAACACTTGTAAAACACACATTATGGAGAAATAGAACAACATTAACAATAACAACTATTTTCGAGTGTTTTTGAGCGCTTACGTAGAAAAACGCTAAAATGCATGACTAGTACTATATATTGGGAAACGAAATGACGTTATGAGAAACATGTATTAAGCTTTATTGGTACCAAAAGCAAAAACGCGTTAATATCACTCTATGCGTAGAAACAACAACGTTCCCAAACGTGTAAATTGAGTGTTTTTCACACTCAATTTTCCTTTCATGGAAAACTAAACGACATATAAAAAACGTATCTTTTGAGCTTTTTTTTTTTTTCTGCAGGTTACACAAAAAATGCTAAAAAGCATCGAAAGCACCCTATATACGGAGAAAAAACTGCATTACAAAAAACGTGTTTTGAGTATTTTTTAGCTAAAACGCATGTAAAAACACCCTTTATGTAGAAACAGAATAACATTACGGAAAACAAGTATTTTGAGTGTTATTGAGCTTATTACGCACAAAAACGCAAAAAAAGCATGCAAATTACGAGGGAAAGGAAAAGACTTTACGAAAAACGTGTATTATGAGTGTTTTTAAGCTTCGTTATCAAAACTCAAAAAACGCATGAATATGGAGAAAAAGAATAACATGAATGGAACTCTATATTGAGAAACAGATCAACATTACCAGAAAACGTGCATTTTTTTTGTGATTTTCACATCAGTAAGTACCAAAACGACGAAATTTATGCCCTATATGGGGAAAGAACGAAAAATCCCAGAAACGTGTTTTCTGAATTTCTTTTTTTAAATGAGCCATAAAAACGTAAAAAAATTCATAGAAATCACCTTATATGGGCATACAAAGAAAAAAAGGAAAAATTTGTCTTTTGAGAGTTTTGAGGCTATCAGAAAGCTAAAGCACACACAAAACACTCTTTATGGAAAAACAGATTAACATTACCAATGACAAGTATTTGGAGTTTTTCAGCTTGTTACGTACAAAAGCGACAAAATGCATGCTAAGTACTATATATGCGGAAAAAGAAAAGAAATAAAGAGAAACGTGTATTATAGTTGTTTATGAACTTCATAGGTTCCGGAACGCTAAAATGCAGGAATAGCATTATATATGTATTTCGATAACATAAAAAAAAAAAAAAACGTGAAATTTTGTATTTCACACGCCAAAATGCATGCAAAGTATCCTTTGTGGAAAAAAAGGAAACGATATTTGAGTGTATATGAACGTGTTAGGTACCAAAACGCTAGAAAGCATTGAAAACACCCTATATGCGAGAAGAAAATATTACAAAAAAAGTCTCTTTTAAGTGTTTTGAGCTACTTACCAAAACCAAAAACACCATGCAAAAACGCTTTGTGAGAAAACAAAATAACCTAACCAAAAGCAACTATTAGAAGTGTGGTTGAGCTTGCTACGTAGAATGAAGCCAAAATGCATGCAAAGTGTATTATAAGCGTTTTTGAGCTTCTTAACTACCAAAATTCGAAAAAGCTTTAATAACACTCAATAATGAAAAATAGATTACCAAAAAAAACGTGTAATTTGAGGCTTTAGCTCATTCTTAGGCACCAAAACTCGAAAATGCATAGGAAGTGTCTTACATGAAGAAACGAAACAACATTCCAAGAAAAAAGTATTTGGATTGTTTTAGTACAGGTTAAGCGCCAAAGCTTTAAGAGGCACGGAAAGCACTTTATATAGGAAGAGAAAACAAAATTATCAAAGATGTGTCTTTTGAGTGTTTTCAGCTTCTTATATACCGGAATCCTGTATGGAGAAACAGAATAATATTACCAAAAAAAAAAAAAAAAAAAAAGCATTTTGAATGTTTTTAAGCTTCTTACGTTGAAAAATGCCAAAAAAAGCATGAAAAGGGGAAAACGAAAAGACTTTCCAAGAAGCGTGTATTGTGAATGTTTTTGAGATTCCTCGGTACCAACACATGAGAACACATAAATAGTACTCAAGGTGGAAAAAAAAAAAAAAACAGAAAACTACCAAAAATGTGTATCTTAGTGTATTTCACATTTATAGATAACAAAACGCAAAAATGCATGCCGATCACCCTATATGTAAAAAAGAAATAACATTTACATAAAGGTGTGTTTTGAGTATTTATTATCGTTTTAGGAAGAGAAACGTACAAAAACGTCAAAATGGATGCAAACTTTTTTTTTACCAAAAAAACAAAGTTTTGAGTTTGTTACATAGAAAAAAAAAAAGCAACATTACCAAAAACATATCTCCGATGTGTTTAGGAGCTTCTTACGTCCAAAAAAGTGCTAAAAGGCATGCAAAACTTTCTTATTGAGAAAAAGAATAACATCACCGAAAAATGAATTGAAAATTCATTTTCAGAAACATGTCTTTTGAATGTCTTTTGGAGCGGGTTCGGCACAAAAGCACAAAAAGCATGAAAAATAGTCTTTAGCTATATATATATATATATATTACCTAGACACGTTGTCTTTTTTAGCTGTTTACGTACGAAAACGCTCAAACGCATTCCAAACACTGTTTAAAATACAAAACAAAATAACTTTACCAAAAACGTGTATTTTTAGTGTTTATGAGCTTGTTACGTAAAAAAAACAACAACCAAAATATAAAGTACACCACATTGAAAATGAAAAGAACATTATGCGAGACGTGCATTTTGATTTTTTTTTTTCTTTCGAGCTTCTTAGGGAACAAAACGCTTAAACGCATAAATAGCTCTCTATTTGGAGAAACAGAACAACATTACAAAAAATGTGTATTTTGAGTGTTTTTCACAGAAAACAAAACGCCAAAATACATGTAAAGCGCCAAAACGTCAAAATGCATGCAATTGGCCCAATATGGGAAAAAGAAACGATATTAAGGGAAATGACATTATATAAACAGAATATTAATGCCAAAAAAACAAGTATTTTGAGCGTTTTTGAGCTAGCTATGTAGAAAAATGTGAAAATGCATGTAATAAACCGTATATGGGGAAACGAATAAACATTACGAGAAACGCGTATTGTCTGCATTGAGCTTCAAAGGTACCAAAACGGGAAAATGCAAGAATACCAGTTTATATGGAGAAAAGAACAACAGTACAAAAAACGTGTTTTTTTTTTTGTGTGTATTTCAAACTGTAAGGTACCAAAACGCCAAAATGCATGCAAAGATCCCTATACGTGCAAAGCATACGATATTTCCAGAAACGTGTCTCTTTAGTGTTTTCTATCGTGTTAGGCACCAAAAACACTAAAATGCTTGCAAATCATCCTATTCGGTAAGAGAAAAAACAATATTAGCAAAACATGTCTTTTGAATGTTTTTTTTTTTCAGTTTGTCACGTGCCTAAATGCAAAAACGCATGCAAAACACTCGTGATGGATAAACAGAATAACATTACCCAAAACAAATATCTTAAGAGATTTGGGCCTTCTGACGTAGTAAAATTTAAATCCAAAGTACCATATATGGGGAAAATAAAAGACATTACGATACGAGAAACGTATTATGAGTGTGTTTGAGCTTCTCAGATACCAAAACAGGAAAGCGCGTTAATGCCATTCTTTATGGAGAAACAAAACAACATTACCAAAAACGTGTAATTTGAGTCTTTTCACATTATAAGTTACCAAAACGCCAAAATGCATCCGAAACTTCTTTTTTTGGGCGAAACAAAACAAAATACTAAGAAGCGTATGTTTTAAGTGTTTTTAGGCATGTTAGTCACTAAATGCTAAAAAGCATTGAATGATTCCTGTATGTGAATAGAAAGACCTACCAAAAATGTGTCTTTTCAGTGTTTTCAGCTTCTTACATGCCAAATCACTAAAAAGCATGCAAAATACCATTTATGGAGAAACTGAGTAACATTACCAAAAACAAGTATTTGGAATGTTTTTTGAGCTTCTTAGATCGAAAAAAATGCATGCAACATGTTGAAACGAAGACATTACGAGAAACATGTATTATAAGTGTTTTTGAGCTTCGGTACCAAAACACTAAAATGCATGAATAGCACTTTATATGCAGAAACAAAATAACTTTACCAAAATTTGTATTTTTACTGTTTTTCACATTATAATGTAGCAAAACTCCAAAAAAGCAGGTAAAGCTTCTATATAGGGAAACGACACGATATTACATGAAACTTATCTTTCAAGTATATTTGAGAGTGTTAGGCACCAAAACACTAAAATGTATAAAAACCACACTTTGTGGGAATCTAAATTAGCATTACGAAAAACGTGTCTTTTATGTGTAATTGAACTTTTTACTTACCAAAACGATAAAACACATGTAACACATTTTTTTTTTTGGTAGAAACAGAATAACATTACTAAAAGAAGTATTTTGAGTTTTTTTAAGACTGTTACGTAGAAAAAAAGCAAACATGTAAAATACTCTATATGAGGAAACGAAAATACATTGCGAGAAAAGTGTATTTTTTTTTTTAGCTTCTTATGCAGCAAATCGTTAAAACGTATGAATAGCACTCTATATTAGAAAAAAAAAAAACGTGTATTTTGAGTGTATATTACATTGATACGTACCACAATGCCAAATTGCAAGAAAAAGCACCTTATAACGTGTCTTCTGAATGTTTATGAGGGTTGACAGGCACAAAAACGATAGAAAACCATGTAACGCATGGAAGACTGTACATGAAATGAAATGTAAAGCATATACAATTAGAAAATAATAATTCCAATAATATCTATTATGTGTTCTTGAGCTGCATGCATAAAAAAAAAAAAATAAAAACACTAAACCACAAAAAAATAAACCTATTGTAGAAACTGTATGATTTTACCAGAAACTTGTATTTTGAGTGTTTTTGAGCTTGCTACGTAGTAAATGCAAAATGCATTCATGTATTCTGTATGGGAAACGAAAAGAATGCAAAAAATTGCAAAAAAAAAAGAAAAAGAAAATCACATAATACCTTATGTGATTTTCTTTTTATTTTTTTTTAAGTACAAAATTGCTAAAATATACAAATATATATCAAGAGACAGAAGAACATTACCCAAAAAACGTGTATTTTGAGTGTTTTTCACTATGAAGTACCAAAACGCTGAATTATATGCAAACGACATTACTAGAAACGTTTCTTTTGAGTGTTTTTGAGTGTGTTAGGCATCAAAAAGCTAAAAAGCAAAGAAATCACAGTATATCGGGATACAAAACAACATTATAAAAAATGTGTCTTTTGTGTGTTTTTGAGTTTCTTACGAACAAAACTCCTAAAATGCATTCAAAACACTTGTTAAGGAGAAACAAAATAATCTATACCAAAAAAACAAGTATTTTGAATGTTATGAGCGTGTTACGAAGAAAAATGCTAAAATGTACCGTATAAGGGGAAGCGAAAGGATATTATGAGTGACGTGCATTATATGTGTTTTGAGCTTCGTAGATTTCACATTATTAGGTAGCAAAATCCAAAAATGCAAGCAAAACAACATATATGAAAAAAAAAAAAACGCCATATCCAGATATATGTCTTTTGAGTGTTTATGAGCGTGTTAGGCACCAAAATGAAAAACAAAAAAAATCCTGGAAATCCCCCTATATGGGAATACAAAACAACATTACCAAAACGTGTCTTTTGAGTGTTTTTGAAATTATCAAACACTAAATCGCATGCAAAACACTCTTTATGGAGAGAAAGAATAAAATTACCCAAGAAAAGTATTTTGATTGTTTTTCAGCATGTTACGTAGAAAAAAAAAAACGGAAAAATGTATGCAAAGTACACCGTATGGGGGAATGAAAGGCCATCCCGAGAAATGTGTATTATGAGTCTTTTTTTTAGGATTCTTAGGTACCAAATCGCTAAATGGTATTAATAGCACTCTATATTGAAAAATAGTACAACATTGTGAAAAACGGTTATTTTTAGTGTATTTTTTTTATTGTTAGGTACCAAAACGCTAAAATGCATACAAAGCACCTTAATTGGGAACAAAACATGAGATTTCTAGAATCGTGTCTTATGAGCGTATTAGGCACTACATCGTTAAAAGTATGGAAAATCATCCTCTATAGGAATACAAAACATCATTACTAAAAAAAACATTTATTTTGAGTATTCTGAACTTCTTACGCACCAAAACACTAAAACGCATTGAAAACACCTTTTATGGTGAAACAGAATATTATTATCAAAAACTAGTATGTTGTTTTAAACACGTTACGTGCAAAAACACCAAAATTAATGCAAAATATACTATATAAGGAAACGAAAGAATATTACCAAAAAACGTGTATTGTGAGTGTTTTTGAGCTTTTTAGGTACCGAGACGGTAAAACGTACGATCAAAAAAAAAAAAAAAACATTACCATAAATATGTATTCCAAGTGTATTTCACATAATTAGGTATTAAAACACCAAAATACATGCAAAGCAAAAAGATATTTCCAAAAAACGTGTCTTTTGAGTGTTTATGTGCGTGTTAGGCACAAAAATCCCAAAAGGCATCGAAATCAACCTAAATGGGAATACAAAATTACATATCTTTTTGGTAATGCTGTTTTGTTGACCTGTATGAAGTTGTATTCAAATGTTTTAGCGTTTTGGTAGCTGAAAAGCTGAAAAAAACAATCATAATGCACGCTTCTGTTAATATCGTTTTGTTTCACATACTGGGGACTTTTTATGCCTTTTAAGATTTTTGGTACCTAACAAGGTAAAAGACTCTTTATGCTTTTTTAGCCGTTTGGTAGGTAAGAAGCTGAACAACATTTAAGAATACACGTTTATGGTAATGATGTTTTCCCATAAAGCGTGCTTTGCCTACTCTTTACCTAGAGTTTTGGTACCTAACGAGCTAATATAGACTCATAAATTAAGTTTTAATAATGTTGTTCTCATAATACACGTTTCTTTTCATATAATTTTGTTTCCCATATTGTGTACTTTGCATGCATTCTTCCTGTTTTGGTACCGAACAAGCTCAAAAGCACTAAAAACACGCGTTTTCGATAATGTTAATTTGCTTTCCCATATCAGGTTTTTTCCATTCTTTTCAGCGTTTTTGTTTCCAATACGCTTTAAAACAACCAAATGATACATTTCTCATAATATCGTCTCGTTATTCTCTATCGGGTGATTTGCATGCATTTTGACGTTTTGATACATAACAAGCTCAAAAACCCTCAAACACGTTTTTAGTAATATTATTCTTTTCTCCAGAAAGAAAAACAAATATATCCGTTTTAGTTTATTTATACGAAAGAAGATCAGAAACACTGAACGGTAACGATTCTGATGAAGTTCTTTTGTTTTCCTAAATAGCGTGTTATCTATGTCTTGATACGTAAAAAGCTGAAAATCACTCAAAACACACGATTTTGGTAATATTGTTTTCTTTTCCAATATAGGGTGCCTTCCATGCACTTTTGCGTTTTGGTACCAGAAGAGCCAAAAAAAAAAAAAAAAACATAACACGTAACATTGTTCTTCTGATTCTTCTAATATGGTGCTTTGTACACATTTTGGCGTTTTAGTACCTAACATGGTTATAATCATTCATAATACACGTTTTTGGTATTGTCTTTGTTTCTTCATCTAGAATGCTATTCATGAATTTTAGCTTTCTGGTACCTAAAAAGATGAAAACAATCATAATATTTGTTTCTATAAATATCTTATCGTTTCCCATATTCTAATATACATGTATTTATATGCATTTTGGCATTTTGTTCACTAATATGATGGCAATCTTATCACGTTTTTGGTAATGTTTTTTTTTTTCTGTTTAAAAAGTGGTATTTATGTGTTTGAGCGTTTTGATAGCTAAGAAGGTGAAAAAAAACATTCATATTTCTCTCTTAATATCTTTTGGTTTCCTATAACGTGTATTTTACATGCATATTTAACGTTTTGATAAATAACAAGCTCAAAGACAAAATTCACATTTTTAATAATGTTCGTTTTTTTTTGTGTGTGTGTGTGTTTTGGTATGTAAAGAAGCTTAATTACTCTTAAAAGACACTTTTTCGATAATAATGTTTTTGTTTTCGCATAAACGGTGTTTTGCGTGCTTTTTAGCGGTTTGGTGCCTAACACACTGAAAAAAAAAACACAGTTAATACTTTTCTGCTAATGTAGTCTCGTTACCCCATATTGTGTGCTTTGAATGTATTTTGGCATCTTGTTACCGAAGAAGCAAAACACGATGAAAACACTTTTTTTTTTTTTTCTACGCGGTTTAGTGTTTTTGTACGTAAGAAGCTCAAAACTCTGAAAAGACATGATTTTGATGTAGATTTTTTTTTCTTTTTCAAAAAAAGCGTGGTTTCTCTGCTTTCTAGTGTTTTGGTACGTAAGAATCTGGAAATTACTCAAAAGACACATTTTTATTAATATTATTTTCTTTTCTCACATCAGGTGCTTTAAATTCACTTTAGCGTTTTGGTACCTAATAAGCCCAAATACATTCATGATACACGTTTTTAGCATTGTTGTTCTGAATCTTCTTATTGAGTGCTTCATATGCATTTTGGCGTTTTGTCCCTAAGATGGTGGTAATTACTTATGACACACTTTTTTTAGTAATGTCGTTCTGTTTCTCCATATACAAAGAATCTGGAAATTACTCAAAAGACACATTTTTATTAATATTAATTTTTGCATTTTGTTACCTATAAAGCTGAAAAAACACTAGCTACACATTTTTTTTTTTATTTCTTTTTGTTTCCCATATTGGCTACTTTGCAGGCATTTTTAGTGTTTTCGTACCTCACAAAATGAAAGAGACCAAAGAATAAACGTTGTTCATAATGTTGTTTCGTCATAGAGGGTGTTTTCCATGTGTTTATGGCTTTTCTTACGTAAAAAAACTAAAAACACACATGCTTTTTTATAATCAAAACACACGTGATTTTTAATGTTGTTATGTTTTTTTTCTTTTTCAAAATTGTGTTTTGTATGTGTTTTAGCGTTTCTTATACATAAGAAACTAAAGAAAAAGAAAAATATACGGTTTTGATGAAGTTCTTTAAATTTTCTATATATAACGTGTTTTCCATGCTTTCAATTGTTTTGGTACGTAAGAAGACGAAAAGCACTCAGTAGACTTGTTCTGGTACCTCATATTGTTCTGGCACTCATATTGGACGTTTCTATCATTGTTGTTCTTATTCTTCTCATAAGGTGGTTTGCTTGCCTTTTTAGGTTTTCGTCCTTAACATGGTGATAATGACACTAATACACGTTTTACGTAATGTCGTTCTGTTTTTCATATCGAGTGCTACTGATGTGTTTTAGCGTTTTGGAACCTAAAAAGCAGAAAAAAAATAACACTTAAAATTTACGTTTCTATTAATATAATTTTCCGTCCCATATTGGGTAGTTTGCATGCATTTTTACCGTTTTGGTACGTAAAAAGCTCAAAAACACTCAAAAGACACTTTTTTTTTTGCATTTTGGTCCTTAACGTGACGACAATGGTTCATAATAAACGTTTTTGCTAATGTTGTTCTGTTTATTTATATTAAAGCATGTGTTTTAGCGTTTTGGTACCAAAGAAGGTGAAAAACACTCATGTTAACCATTTCTGTTAATATCGTTTCGTTTCCCATAATGGGTAATTTGCATATATTTTTTAGGGGTTTGGTACGAAATAAGCCTAAAGACAATAATAACAGACGTTTTTTTTTATAATGTTCTGTTTCTCCGTAAAAAGTGTTTTCCACGTGTTATTGCGTTTTTGTACCTAAAGAAGCTGAAAAACATCCATATAGGTGGATTACATGCACTTTAGCGTTTTGGTACCTGACATGCCCAAAAAAAACACTCATAAACCCCATAAAACCCATAAAAGAGTCCAAAGCGGTAGTAAAAAATTGAAGGATAAGTGTCTTGAAATCTCCCTCTTGAAGGAATTCAAGTCATAGGAAGATGGAAAATACTGAAGCAGGCAGGGAGTTCAAGAGTTTACCAGAGGGATGAGTGATTGAGAATACTGGTTAACTCTTGCATTAGAGAAGAGAACAGAATAGGGGTGAGAGAAAGAAGAAAGTCTTGTGCAGCGAGGCCGCGGGAGGAGGGGAGGCATGCAGTTAGCAAGATCAGAAGAGTAGTTAGCATGAAAATAGCGGTAGAAGACAACTAGAAATGAGAGAGGCTGAAGACAGTCAATTAGAGAAGAGGAGTTGATGAGACATAAAGCTTTTGACTCCACCCTGTATAGAAGAGCGGTATGAGTGGAACTCCCCCAGACATGTGAAGCCTACTCATGCATGGACGGATAAAGAAGGCCCTTTTACAGAGTTAGCAGCTGGGGGATGAGGGAAAAAAAAAAAAAAAAAGATATTAACAGAAATGTGTATTATGAGTGTTTTTCATCTTCATAGGTACCAAAACACTTAAACACATGAACAACACTCTATTTAGAAAACAGAACGACGTAACCTAAAACATGTATTATGAGTGATTACCACCATGTTACAGACCAAAAATATATACTCGTATAGGATACACAATGTACCATAAGGGAAAAAATATAATATAATATAATATATATATATATATATATATATATATATATATATATATATATATATATATATATATATATATATATATATATATATATATATATATATATATATATAATCATATTATGTATTTTGCAGGTATATTTACGGTTTTTGTACATAAGATGAAAATACCCAAAATACACGTTTTAAATAATGTTTTTTTTTTTCTCCATATATGGTGTTTTCCATGCTTTAAGCATTTAGTGCCTAATAAACTCATAAAGCACGTTTCTGGTGGTAACGTTTCATTACCCCATATGAGATGCTTTCCTTGCTCTTTGGCGTTTTGATACCTAAAGGCTCAAAAACACTCAAAACACACATTTTTGGTAATTTTGTTCCGTTTCTTCAGAAATCGTGTTTTGTATGCGTTTTGTCGTTTTTGAACAAAACAAGCTCAAAAAACACTCAAAAGACACGATCTTGATCAAGTTGTTTTATTTTGCAATATAGCGTGTTTCCCATGCTTTTCGGCATTTCGGTACGTCAGAAGGTGAAAAACACTTCAAATACCTACACGTTTTTTTTAATATTGTTTTCTTTTCCCATAAAGAGTTCTTTGCATCACTTTAGCGTTTGGTAGCTAACAAGCTCAAAAACACTATTTTTACACGTTTTTATCATTGTTCTGATTCTTTTTCACAGGGTGCTTTGTATGCATTTTGGCGTTTTGGTCCCTAGGATGGTGGTAATAGCTCATAACACATGTTTTTGATAATGTTGTGCTGCTCACCTATATAAAATGTTATTGATGTGTTTTAACGTTTTGGTAGCTAAGAAGGTAAAACACACACTACACTTTTCTCTTAATATCTTTTTAATATCATAATGGGTACCTTGCATGCATTTTTTGTCGTTTTGTACCTAACAAGCTAAAATACACTCAAAATAGACTTTTTCTTTTTTTTTTATAATATTCCCCTGTTTCTTTTCGCAAAGGGTGCTCTGCATGTGTTTTTGCGTTATGGCACGTAAAGAAGCTCAAAAAAACTCAAATGACACTTTTTCGATAGTTTTTTTTTTTTTTTACCATATAGGGTGCTTTCCATTTTATTTTTTTTTTGTGTGTTTTCATGCTAATACGCTAATGGACACCAAAATCACACGTTTCTGGTAATGCCGTCTCTCTACCCTATATAGATTGCTTTGCATGCTTTTTGAGGTTTTGGTACCTAACAATCTTAAAAAAAACACACACGTATTTCTTAATATTTTACTGTTTCTTCTCGAAGGGTGTTTTATATGCGTTTTAGCATTTTTGTGCGTAAGTTAAAAAGCACAGACACGATATTCTTAAAGATATTTTGTTTTCCAATGTAACATGTTTTTCGTGCCTTTTTTATTTATTTATTTTTTTTGTAGCGTTTTTGATACTTAAGAAGTTGAAAACACTCAAAATACATATCTTTGGTAATATTGTTTTCTTTTCCTATGATAGGTACCTTGCTTGCTCTTTAGCGTTTTGTTACCTAACAAAGTTTAAAAAAAAAAAATCACATAACACTTTTTTAGCATTGTTGTTCTGATTTTTCTTTTAGGGTGCTTTGTATGCATTGTGGTGTTTTGGTACCTGACAAGACCCCCCAAAAAACTCATATTACACGTTTTTAACACTGTTGTTTTGCTTCTTCTTATAAGATGTTTTGCATGCATTGTAACGTTTGATCCGTTACATTCGGGTAATCGTTCATAGTACACGTTTTCAGTAATGTAGTTCTCTTTCTCGATATAGAGTGATATTCTTGTGTTTTAGAAACTGAGAAGCACTCATAATATACGATTCTGTTAATATCAGCTCCTTTCCCATATTGTGTAGTTTGCATACATTTTTAGGGATTTGATACCTAATAAGCTGAAAAAAAAACCTTAAGAGACGTTTTGAGGACTTTTCTGCCTAATACGCTTCAAATGACTGATAATATCGTCTCGTAATATCGTCTTGTTTCCCCATATAAGGTGCTTTGCATGCATTTCGGCGTTTTGTTACCTAACAAGCTCAAATACACTTAATACACGTTTTTGATGATGTTTTCTTTCTCCTGAAAGAGTGTTTTGTATGCGTTTTACGTATTTTGTAAGGCCGAAGATCAAAAACACTCAAATGATACGATTTTTGACAAAGTTATTTTGTTTTGCAATAAAACGTGTTTTCCATGTTTATTAACGTTTTGGTACGTAAGGAGCTGAAAACACTCAAAAGACATATTGTACCAAAAAGCTCAAAAACACTCATATTTCAAGTTTTTTTTTTTTTTTTTTTTTTTTGCGAAGATGTTCTGATTCTTCTCATATTGTGATTTGTATGCATTTTTTTTTTTTTTTTGGTCTTTGACCAAATATACGTTTTTTTTTTTTTTTATCCATTTAAAGAAATGTTCCTGGATATCTAAGAATCTAAAAAAAAAGACACTCTTATTACAGGTTTCTGTTAATATGATTTCGTTTCTAATAATGGTATTTTGCATGCATTTTTTTTTCTCCTTAAATGGTGTTTTGCATTTTTTTCTTTTTACCGATTTGGAACGTAAAAAAGCAAAAAAAAAAAAAAAAAAAAGAAGACGCTCAAAGGGAACGTTTTTGATGAAGTTTTGTTTTCCCAAACAGGGTGTTTTCCAGCATTTTCAGCGTTTTAATGCCTAAGAAACTCATAAACACCCAAATGACATTTTCTTGGTAATGTCGTTTCGTTACCTCATATTGGTTGCTTTCCATGCATTTTGGTGCGTAACAAGCGGAAAATCACTCAAAACACACGTTTTTGTTAAAGTTGTTCTGTTTCTACAGAAAGGGTGTTTTTAAAAGTATGCTTTTTAGCGTTTTTATACGTAAGAAAGTCAAAATCACACAAAAGACATGACTCTGATGAAGTTCTTTTGTTCTCTAATATAGCGTGTTATCCATGCTTTTTAGAGTTTTGGTACGTAAGAATCTGAAAAGCACTCAAAGACATATTTTTTGGTAATATTTTCTTTTCTCATATAGGATGCACATTAGCGTTTTGGTATCTGACAGCAAAAAAAAACAAAAAAAACATTCATATTACACGTTTTTAGCATTGTAATTCTGATCCTTCTTATGAAGTGCTTTGTATGCATTTAGGCGTTTTGGTCACTAACAAGGTGGTAATCACTCGTAGTAAACGTTTTTGGCAATGTCGTTCTGTTCTCCATATAAAGTTTTATTTATTTGTTTTAACATTTTTGGTACCTATGAAGCTCAAAAACACTCATAATATAGATTTAAGTTAGTAACTTTTCGTTTCCCATATACTATCCATGCATTTCTACCGTTTTGGTACCTAACAATCTATAAAACCCTCAAAATGCACGTTTTTGATAATGATATTTTATTTCCCAATATAATGTTTTTTTTATGCTTTTTTTATGATTTTGGTGCCTAATACGCTTATAAACACCTAAATCACACCTTCCTGATGATGTGGTCTTGATACCCAGTATATGGTGCTTTGTATACATTTTGACGTTCTGATTCCTAACAAGCTCAAAAACACTCAAAACGCGTTTTTGGTAATGTTCTATTTTTTTCCCGAAAGGGTGTTTTGTAAACGTTTTAGAGGTCTTGTACGAAAGAAGCTCAAAAAACAATCAAAAGACATGATTTTGATAAAATTTATTTATTTATTTATTTTTTTGTTTTTGTACGTAAGCTGAAAAGCTCTCATAATACACGTTTTTCTTAATATTGTTTTCTTTTCCCATAAAGGTTGATGTGCATGCTCTTTTGCGTTTTATATCTTACAACCTCAAAAACACGAATATTACACGTTTTTAGCAATGTTCATCTTATTATTCCTATAGGGTGCTTTATATAATGTATTTCAGTGTTTTTCAGCTTTTTACGTATCGAAACGCTAAAGAGCATGGAACACGCTCTATTGGAAAGAAAACTCTCATTCGCGTCTTTGGAATGTTTTTGAGCTTCTTTCGTGCAAAACTTCTATAATGCATTAAAAAACACTTTACCAAAAAACTTTACCAAAAAAAAAAAAAGTTTTGAGTCGTTTTAGGGATTAAAACGCCAAAATAAATACAATGCGTCCTATATAGGACCATTATAGCGTCATTATAGGTCTGTTATCAGACCTATAATGCTAGCATTAAAACGTGTAATATCAATGTTTTAGGGTTTCTTAAGTACTAAAACGCTTAAATATATGCAAAGCACCCTATATGGAAAAAGAAAACTACATTAAATAAAACGTATCTTTATGGCTTTACGTGTTTTATGGGGACTACGCATGCATTTTAAACGTTTTGGTACTTGTGAAACTCAAAAACTCTCAAAATAAAAGTTTTTCTTATTGTTGTTCTGTTTTCCAGAAAAATTGTTTTGTATGCGTTTTAGCGTTTTTATACGTAAGTTCAAAAATATTCAGAAGACAAGTTTTCGATAATATTGTTTTTTTTTTTTTCCATACAGAGTATTTTCCATGCTTTTTAGGGTTCTGGTGCCTAATACGTTAATAAACAAGCAAAGAAAACGTTTCTGTTAGGGTCTTTTCATTACTCTATATTAAGTGCTTTACATGGATTTTGACGTTTTGGTAACTAACAAGTTTTTTTTGTGTGTGAGTTGTTTTGTTTCTTTAGAAAAGTGTAATTTGTATGCGTTTTAGCGTTTTCGTACGTAAGGTCAAAAGAACTCTAAAGACACGGTTTTGATGGAGTTTTGTTTTCCAAGATATCTTTCCAATGCTTTTATACGTTTTGGTACCGAAAAAAAAGAAAAGCACTGAAAAGACACACTAATGGTAATGCTATTTTATTTTCCTATATTTTTTTTTTTTTTATGTAGGAAGGACACTGGCCAAGAGCAACAAAAATCTAATAAAAAATGCCCACTGAAATGCCAGTCCCATAAAAGGGTCAAGGCAGTGGTCAAAAATTGATGGATAAGTGTCTTGAAACCTCCCTCTTGAAGGAATTCAAGTCATAGGAAGGTGGAAATACAGAAGCAGGCAGGGAGTTCCAGAGTTTACCAGAGAAAGGGATTAATGACTGAGAATACTGGTTAACTCTTGCGTTAGAGAGGTGGACAGAATAGGGGTAAGAGAAAGAAGAAAGTCTTGTGCAGCGAGGCCGCGGAAGGAGGGGAGGCATGCAGTTAGCAAGATCAGAAGAGCAGTTAGCATGAAAATAGCGGTAGAAGACAGCTAGATATGCAACATTGCGGCGGTGAGAGAGAGGCTGAAGACAGTCAGTTAGAGGAGAGTTGATGAGACGAAAAGCTTTTGATTCCCCCCTGTCTAGAAGAACAGTATGAGTGGAACCCTCCCAGACATGTGAAGCATACTCCATACATGGACGGATTCCATGTATGTATCCATACTCTTGTACAGAGTTAGCAGCTGGGGGGGTGAGAAAAACTGACGGAGACGTCTTAGAACACCTAATATCATAGAAGCTGTTTTAGCTAGAGATGAGATGTGAAGTTTCCAGTTCAGATTATAAGTAAAGGACAGACCGAGGATGTTCAGTGTAGAAGAGGGGGACAGTTGAGTGTCATTGAAGAAGAGGGGATAGTTGTCTGGAAGGTTGTGTCGAGTTGATAGATGGAGGAATTGAGTTTTTGAGGCATTGAACAATACCAAGTTTGCTCTGCCCCAATCAGAAATTTTAGAAAGATCAGAAGTCTGGCGTTCTGTGGCTTCCCTGCGTGATATGTTTACCTCCTGAAGGATTGGACGTCTATGAAAAGACGTGGAAAAGTGCAGGGTGGTATCATCAGCGTAAGAGTGGATAGGACAAGAAGTTTGGTTTAGAAGATCATTAATGAATAATAAGAAGCGAGTGGGTAACAGGACAGAACCCTGAGGAACACCACTGTTAATAGATTTAGGAGAAGAACAGTGACCGTCTATCACAGCAGCAATAGAACGGTCAGAAAGGAAACTTGAGATGAAGTTACAGAGAGAAGGATAGAAACCGTAGGAGGGTAGTTTGGAAATCAAAGCTTTGTGCCAGACTCTATCAAAAGCTTTTGATATGTCCAAGGCAACAGCAAAAGTTTCACCAAAATCTCTAAAATAGGATGACCAAGACTCAGTAAGGAAAGCCAGAAGATCACAACTAGAGCGGCCTTGACGGAACCCATACTGGCGATCAGATAGAAGGTTGTGAAGTAATAGATGTTTAAGAATCTTCCTGTTGAGGATAGATTCAAAAACTTTAGATAGGCAGGAAATTAAAGCAATAGGACGGTAGTTTGAGGGATTACAACGGTCACCCTTTTTAGGAACAGGTTGAATGTAAGCAAACTTCCAGCAAGTAGGAAAGGTAGATGTTGACAGACAGAGCTGAAAGAGTTTGACTAGGCAAGGTGCAAGCACGGAGGCACAGTTTCGGAGAACAATAGGAGGGACCCCATCAGGGCAATAAGCCTTCCGAGGCTTTAGGCCAGCGAGGGCATGGAAAACATCATTGCGAAGAATTTTAATAGGTGGCATGAAGTAGTCAGAGGGTGGAGGAGAGGGAGGAACAAGCCCAGAATCGTCCAAGGTAAAGTTTTTAGCAAAGGTTTGAGCAAAGATTTCAGCTTTAGAAATAGATGTGATAGCAGTGGTGCCATCTGGTTGAAATAGAGGAGGGAAAGAAGAAGAGGCAAAGTTATTGGAGATATTTTTGGCTAGATGCCAGAAATCACGAGGGGAGTTAGATCTTGAAAGTTTTTGACATTTTCTGTTAATGAAGCAGTTTTTGGCTAGTTGGAGAACAGACTTGGCATGGTTCCGGGCAGAAATATAAAGTGCATGAGATTCTGGTGATGTAAAGCTTAAGTACCTTTTGTGGGCCATCTTTCTATCATATATAGCACGAGAACAAGCTGTGTTAAACCAAGGTTTAAAAGGTTTAGGACGAGAAAAAGAGTGAGGAATGTATGCCTCTATGCCAGACACTATCACCTCTGTTATGCGCTCAGCACACAAAAACAGTCCTCTGACATGGAAGCAGTAGTCATTCCAAGGAAAATCAGCAAAATACCTCCTCAGGTGGCCCCAACTAGCAGAGGCAAAACGCCAGAGGCACCTTCGCTTAGGGGGATCCTTAGGAGGGATTGGAGCGATAGGACAAGATAAAGATATGAGATTGTGATCGGAGGAGCCCAACGGAGAAGAAAGGGTGACAGCATAAGCAGAAGGATTAGAGGTCAGGAAAAGGTCAAGAATGTTGGGCGTATCTCCAAGACGGTCAGGAATACGAGTAGGGTGTTGCACCAATTGCTCTAGGTCATGGAGGATAGCAAAGTTGTAGGCTAGTTCACCAGAATGGTCAGTGAAGGGAGAGGAAAGCCAAAGCTGGAGGTGAACATTGAAGTCTCCAAGAATGGAGATCTCTGCAAAAGAGAAGAGGGTCAGAATGTGCTCCACTTTGGAGGTTAAGTAGTCAAAGAATTTCTTATAGATGGTGGAAAACTCGGAAGATTCAAGAGCGTGGGCACGAGAGCAGGTTAAATCATTGTGCACATAAACGCAGCATCCAGCTTTGGATCGAAAATGAGGATAGAGAAAGTAGGAGGGAACAGAAAAGGGGCTACTGTCAGTTGTCTCAGACACCTGAGTTTCGGTGAGGAAAAGAAGATGAGGTTTAGAAGAGGAGAGGTGGTGTTCTACAGATTGAAAATTAGATCTTAGACCGCGAATGTTGCAGAAGTTAATGGAAAAAAAGTTGAAGGGGGTTGTCAAGACACTTAGGGTCGTCGACAGAAAGGCAGTCCGACCTGGGGACATTTATGGTCCCCTCCCAAGATGGGGACTCCGAGGCTGGTGTAGGATTCGCCATGATGATTTAAAAATTTTTGAGTGAAGGGTGTGTGTGTTATTAGGTGGAGGAAGAGAGTTGTCTTTAGAGGGCAGGCTGTGACTGCCCTCTTGTGTTGTGAGACACAAAGGGAAACGTTCAGTGAGGCCACAGCTGGGTTTAATGATAAGTTTACAGCATCCCCTGAACAGTGCTTTAGACCTCACTGGGAGTAATTATCGTTTTGGATGCTTTGATTACACTTTAGCGTTTGGAATACATATATATATATATATATATATATATATATATATATATATATATATATATATATATATATATATATATATATATATATATATATATATATATATATATATATATATATATATATATATATATATATATATATATATATTTTCATTTGTATTCACTTTTATGTTTTGGTAACTAAATTGCTAAAAAATAATAATGTACATTTTAAGCAATCTAGTTCTGATCATTTTTATAATGTGCTTTGTATGCAGTTTTGCGTATTGTTCCCTAATATGGTGGTAATCGCTCATAGTACACGTTTTTTGGTAATGTTATTGTATTTATCTACATAAATTGGTATTTGTGTCTTACCGTTTTCATAGGTAAGAAGGTGAAAAACACTTATATTCTACGTTTCCGTTAATATCGTTTTCTTTCCTATAATGGGTACTTTCCATGCATTTTTAGCTTTTTGGTACCTATTAATCTCAAAAATATCCAAAATACAAATTTTTCATGTTCTGTTTCTCCTTAAAAGGCGATTTTGTATTTTGGTACGCAAAGAAGCTAAAAACAATTTCAAAAGACAATTTTTTGATAACGTTGTTTTGGTTTCCATATAGGAGGTTTTCCATGCTTTTTAGGTGTTTGGTGAGTAATACGTTCATAAACACCCAAATGACACGTTTATGGTAATGTCATTTCGTTTCATTATAAAGAATGTTTTGAATGCATTTTGGTGTTTTGGTGTTTATTAATATGAAAAACAGTAAAAATACAAGTTTTCTTTTTTCGTTACGTTGTTCTGTTTCTCTCTACAGTTAAAAGACATGTTTCTGATAATGTAGTTTCTTTTTCCTCTAGAGTGCTTTGCATGCATTTTGGCGCTTTGATAAATAGCAATATGAAAAACATCCAAAACAAACGTTTATGGTAATGTTTTGTTCCTCCAAATAGAGTGCTATTGACGCATTTCTAGTTTTGGTACTTAAGAAGCTTAAAAATATTCACAAAACACGTTTCTCGTAGTGTCCTTTCTTTTCGCCACATAGGGTGCTTTCCATGCATTTTGGCGTTTTGGTAAATAACAATGTAAAAACACACACAAAAAAGATGTTTTTGGCAATGTTTTTCTGTCTCTCCACTTAAAGTGCTATTCACACGTTTCACCATTTTGATATCTACGTAGTTCAGAAATACTTGTAATACACGTTTCTTGTAATATCGTTTTGGTTTCCCATGTAGATGACTTTGCTTGCATTTTGGCGTTTTTTTTTTTTACGTAAGAAGCTCAAAAACAGTGAATATCCACGTTTTATTCTCTTTTATTCTGTTTCTTTTTCTCCATAAAGGGTATTTTGCGTGCGTTTTAACATTATGGTACGTAAGAAAATAAGAAAAAATACTCAAAGAACAAGTTTTTGTGAATTTTGTTTTGTATTCCAGTATAAATTGCTTTCTATTCATTTTAGCGTCTTGTGCATAAAACGCTGAGAAACACTGAAAAGGCAAGTTTAAAGTAATGTCGATTCGTTTGTCAATATAATGTTTTGGTATCTAAGAATGTGAAAAAAAACATGCAAAACACATTTCTTTGAAATGTTGTTCAATTTCTTCATATAGACTGTTTTCACTCGTTTTAGCGTTTCGTTACCTATTCAAAACACACGCGTCTGTTAATTACGTGTTGTTTCACTATATAGGGTATTTGAATGCAATTTGCCGTTTATGTACCTACCAAGCTCAAAAATACTCACAATATATGTTTTTGGGATAATGTTTTCTGTTTTCAGCTGAAAAACACTGAAAAGAGACGTTTTTGGAAATGTTTGTTTTTCCATGCTCATTAACGTTTTGGTGACTAGTACGCTCAAAAACACTCAAATCACGTGTTCCTGAAAATCTCGTTTCTTTTTCATTTATAGAGTGCTTTGCTTGCGTTTTTTTTTTATTTGGTATCTAACAATGTGGAATACACTCAAAATACACGTTTTTGGTAATGTTGATCTGCTTCTACATATAGATTATTATTCATGCGTTTTATTGTTTTGGTACCTAATAAGCTCAAAAACTCTAATAATACACGTTTCCCTATACAGGGGACTTTACATGCGTTTTGGCGTTTTACTACTTAAAAATAAAATTTAAAATATTTACAAAACTTGTGTTGTCTAGTGTTATCCTGTACTTCCCTAAAAAGATGATTTATATGCGTTTTAGCGTTTTGGTACGTAAGTAGCTTAAAAACACTGAAACTTTTTTTTTTTTAAAGTATAGAATGCTTTCCATGCTTTTTAGCTTTTTTGTGGTTAGCACGCTCATGAACACTTAAAAAACACGTTACTGAAAATCTCGTTCCCTTCTTCACATTGGTTCTTATTCATTTGTTTCAGCGTTTTGGTACCTAAGAATCTCAAAAACTCTCATAATACAATTTTCTCGGAATTTGTTTTATTTGGGTGTTTTTTCTACATAAGATAGTTAAAAACACTCAAAATACTTATTTTTGTTATTTTTATTGTTTTCTTTCCTGAGAAAGGTGTTTTCCATGCGTTTTGGCGTTTTGGTACGTATGTAGCTTCTTACAACACTGAAAAAAAAGTGTTTTTGTTTAGTTTTCCTATATATGGTGCATTCCAGTTTTTTTTTTTTTCTTGGAGTTTTGGTGCATAACACGCTCATACACACTCAGAATGCATGTTTCTCGAAATATTGTTTCTTTTCCCATATAGGGTGCTTTTCATGCATTTTCATGTTTTGGTACCTAACAATGTGAAATACACTCAAAATACACGATTTGGTAATGTTCTGTGTTTCCAAATACAGTGTTATTCAAGCACTTTCGAGTTTTGGGACATAAGAACTCAAAAACGCTCATAAAACACTTCTTGTAATGTTCTTTCGTTTCTCATTATAGGGTACTTTTCATGCATTTTGGTGTTTTTGTACGTAACAATCTCAAAAACATTCAGAATATTTGTTTTTTGGTAAAGGTTTGGGTTTGGTACATAATTACATAAAAAGCACTCAAAGACACGTTTTTTTTTTTTTTTTTTTTTGTAATGGCCTTTCCTTTTCTCATAAAGAGTGCTTTTCTTACTCTTTAGGGTTTTGGTGTTTAACAGGCTTATTACAACTCAAAATATACGTTTATGGATATTTTTTTTTTCCGTATAGGGAGCTTTCCATCCAATTTTGCGTTATGGCTCTTTACAATGAGAAATCCATAAAAAAAAAAAAAAAACACGTTTTTGGTAACGTTCTTTTTCTAAATATAGAGTTTTATTAATGCGCTTTTTGATACTAAGAAGCTCAAAAACATACATAATACACGTTTTTAGTAATTTCTTTTCATGTCCTCATATAGGATTCTTTGGATGCATTTTGGCGTTTTCATATGTAACAATTTCAAAAACACTCAAATTACATTTTTTTTATTTATTTATTTTTTTTAATATTGTAATGTTTCTCCATATAGCTTCCTATTGATGCATTTTAGCGTTTTGGTACCTAAGAATCTCAAAAACACACATAATACATTTTTCTCTTAGTGTCTTTTCGTTTCCGAGTACTTTCCATGCATTAGAATATTTTCCTTGGTAAAAAAAAAAAAAAAAAAAAACTGAAAAACTCTGAAAATTCACGTTTATGATGAAGTTATACTGTTTCTCTATTAAGGATGTTTTCACTGCGTTTTAGCGTTTTGATACTTAAGTTGCTTAAAAACAATGAAAAAGGTGTTTTCGGTAATGAAAAAAAGACGTTTTTGGTAATGTTGTTTGGTTTTCCCATATAGGTTATTTCCAGTGCTTTTTAGCATTTTAGTGTCTAACACTTTCATAAGCACTCAACAGACACGTTTATTAAAATGTCCTTTCCTTTCCCCATATACGGTGCTCTTTGTGCATTTTGGCTTTTTCGTACTTAACAATTCACTCAAAATACATATTTTTGGTGTTGTTCTGTTTCTCCATATAGAGCTGTTCATGCGTTTTAGTGTTTTGGTACTTAAGAAACTCGAAAAAAACACGTCTATCGCAATGCCTTTTCGTTTCCCGATATGGGTTACTTTTCATGCATTTTGGCGTTTTTTTGTACGTAACAATTTCAAAAATACTCAAAATACTTATTTTTGGTAACATTACTCTGTTTCTCCTTAAAGGGTGTTTCTCATGCGTTCTAGTGATTTAGTACGTATGTAGTTAAAAAAAACTCGAAAGACACTTTTTTTGTACTGTTGTTTTGTTATATTTTGTTCTATTGTTTTCCATGTTTTCTTTTTCTTTTTTTTTTTAGGTTTCTATTATCTAACATGCACAAATACATTTAAAAGATACGTTTCTTGAGATGTCAGTTGTTTTGTTCCTATTTAGGGGAGTGCGTGGATTTTGGCGTTTTGATACCTAACTATGTAAAAAAAAAAAAACTTTGAAAATATACGTATTTGGCAATGTTGTTCTGTTTCTCCATATACAATGTTGTACTCAAAGACAAAGAAATACATTTTCATAGCAGACCAAAAGAAAATGCGTATATCAGAACAATATGGGTAAAAAGGTAAAAAAATCTTATTGTACATGTCTCGCAGCGGGTGAAATGCATGCGCCTTAGCGTTTTGGTATATAAGAAGCTCAAAAGCACCCATAACAAACGTTTCACGTAATGTTCTTTCGTTACCGTTATATAGGAAACTGCATCTTCTATGTAAGAATCTGAAAAAAAAACTCAAACTGCACGTTTTTGGCAGTTATGATGTTTTCCCATAATGTGTGCTTTGCATGCATTTTAGCCTTTCGGTACGTAAGTAGCTCAAAAAACACCGAAAAGAGAAGCTTTTGGTAATTACTTTTTTTCCCCCATATGACGTTCTTTCCATGTTTTTTTTTAGCGTTTTAGTACCAAGCACGCTCATAAATACTAAAAAGACACGCTTATGGAAATCTCATTTCCTTTCACCATATACAGTGTTTTACATTCAGTTTGGCGTTTTAGTAACTACCAAAGTGAAATGCACTCAAAATACACATTCTTTGTAAAGTTGTACTGTTTCTCCATATTGTGTTATTTATGCTATTTAGGGTTTTGGTACCCAAAAAGCTCAAAATCATTGCTACTACACGTTTTTGGTCACGTTTTTTACGTTTCCCCATACAGCGTACTTTGCATGTATTTTGGCGTTTGTGTACTTAACAAGCTCAACAAAAAAAAAAAAAACACGAAACACTTGTTTTTGATAATGTTATTCTGTTTCTACACAAAGGGTGTTATATATACGTTTTAGCGTTTTGGTACGTAAGTAGCTTAAAAACACTCACAAGACGCTAAAAATTTTGAATACACGTAAAATCCACGCTTTGGTAATGCTTTTTCTGCTTCTCCATATACAGTGCATTTTAATGTTTTGGTACCTAATAAGCGTAAAAAAAACACTCATAATACACGTTTCTCGTAATGTTTTTTTTTTTTTTTTTGTTTCCACATTTAAAGTAGTTTGAAGCGTTTTGGCCTTTTGTAACATGCTCAAAACACTACTTTTTGGATATATATTTTCTTTTTTCCATAAAGAGATACATGCATTTTAGTGTTTTCTTAAGTAAATGGCTGAAAACACTGGAAAGAATCGTTTTTGGTAATGTTCTTTTTGTTTTCCCATAGAGAGTTTTTTCCATGCTATTTAGCGTTTCGATTCGTAGCACGCTCGCAAACACTCGAAAGACACGTTTCTCCATATGCTTTTTATGCATTTTAGCGTTTTGGTACCTAAGAATGTCAAATACATTCAAAATATATGTTTTTTGTAGTGTTGTTGTTTCTCCATATAGAGTGCTATTCATTCGTTTTAGCGTTTTGGTACCTGAAAAGCTCAAAAGCTTTAACACAACTTTCTAGTAATATCTTCTCTTTTCCCCATATAGAGTACTTTCCACGCATTTTTATTATTTTTGTACGTAACAATCTCAAAAAAAAAAAAAAAAACACTCCAAATACCCGTTTTTTTTTTTTTGATATACTCTTTTTCCATGAAGGGCTTTTCACATACGTTTTAGCGTTTTGGTTGGTGGCTCAAAACACTAAAAAGAGACGTTTTTGTTAAAGTTTTGTTTTCACTTATAAAGTTTTTTTCATGCTTTTTAGTATTTTGATTTCTAGCGCAGACATAAACACTCAAAAGTAATGTTTCTGGAAATCTCGTTTTCTTATCCAATATAAGCTGTTTTGTATGCTTTTTGGCGTTTCGGTACCTTACAAAGTGAAAACACTCAAAATACTTGTTTTGGGTTATGTTGTTCTGTTTCTCTAGAAAAGATGTTTTGCATGCGTTTTAACGTTTTGGTGCATAAATGGTTTAAAACATTCTAAAGAAACGTTTTTGCTAATGTTTTATTTTTCCATGCAGGGTGATATCTATGCTTTTTACTGTTTATTGTGCCTAACACGCTGAAAAAAAAAAAAAAACTCAAAAGACACATATAAGTGGATTTGCATGCATTTTGGCGTTTCGTACCTAACAATGGGAAAACACTCAAAATACACGTCTTTGCTAATGAAGTTTTGTTTCTCCACACAGAGTGCTATTCGCGCCTTTTAACGTTTTGGTACCTGAGAAGCTTAATAAATCTCATCAAACACGTTTCTCTTACTATTATTTTCTTTCCCCATATACAGTACTTTCCATGCATTTGAAAATTTTTGTACGTAACAAGCTCAAAAACTCTGAAAAATACATGTTTTTGGTAAAGTTATACTGTTTCTCCATACAGGATATTTTGCCTCCGTTTTAGCTTTTTGGTACGTAAGTAGCTTTCTTGCGTTCTGATGCCTGATATATCCATGATCACTCAACAAAGGCGTTTCTTAAAATGCTCTTTGGTTTCCCTATAAAGTGCTTTACATGCATTTTGACTTTTTCGTACCAAACACGTTTTTTGGTAGAGTTATTCTGTTTTTCCATATAGAGAGCTCTTCACGCGTTTTAGCGTTTTACGTTTCTCGTAATGTCTTTTTGTCTCCCCATACAGGTCGCTCTGCATACATTTTGGCGTTTATGTACGTAACAAGCTCAAAAACACTGAGAATACGTGTTTTGGTAATGTTACTCTTCGTCTTCATAAAGGGTGTTTTGCGTGCATTTTAGCACGTATGTACCTAAAAATAAAAATAAAAAAATTCAAAACACTTGTTTTGTTTTCACATATAGGGTTCTTTCCAACCTTTTTAGAGATTTCTTGTATAACATGCACAAAGATACTCAAAAGATACGTATTCTTAATGTCGTTTCTCTTTCCCATATATAGCACATTGCATGCATAATGACGTTTTGGTACTTGACAGTGTAAAAAAAAAAATAAAACTTAAGATATATGTTTTTGGTAATATTGTTGTTTCTCCATATGGAGTACTATTCAACACTTTTTTTGATTTTTGGTACCTAAGAAGCACAGAAAACACTCCTGAATCATGTATTTCGTAATATCCTTTCGTTTTCCCATTTTTCCCTTCTTTCATTTTCATAGTTTTTCCATATAGATTGTTTCATTCATGCGTTTCAGCGTTTTGGTGACTAAGAAGATCAAAAACACTAAAAATACACGTCTCTCGTAATGTTCTTTAGTTTCCCGATGTAGTGTACTTTCCATGCATTTTATCGTTTATGTACGTAACAAGCTGAAACACACTCATAATACTTGTTTTTGATAATGTTACCCTGTGTCTCAGTAAAGGTGGTTTACATGCGTTGTGGGGTTTTGTTAGTTAAGTAGCCCAAAAACATTCACAAAGGAACGTTTTTAGTAATGTTATTTTGTTTTCCAATATCGGGTGATTTCGATAATTTTTTGCGTTTTGTTGTCAAACATGTACAAAATCGCTCATAACATACCTTTTCTTTAATGTAGTTTTATTTCACCGTAGAGGTTGCTTTGCATGCATTTTGGTGTTTTGTTATCAAACGATGTGAAAAAAAATAAAAAAAACACAAAATACACATTTTTTGCATTGTTATTCTGTTTCTCCATATACAGTGCTATTCTTGCGTTTCAGCGTTTTGGTACCTAAGAAGCTCAAAGCCACTCAAAATACACGTCTCTCGTAAGGTTCTTTAGTTTCCTGTTGTAGGGTACTTTCAATATATATTTGCGGTTTCGTACGTAACAAGCTGGAAAACACTGAAAATGCACTTTTTTTTTCAAGATATTAATGTTTTCTATAAAGGTGTTTTGCAGATGTTTTAGCGTTTCGGTACGTAAGCAGCTATATAACACTCAAAAGACACATTTTAAAAATGTTTTTTTTTTCCCATATCAAGTTATTTCCTTGCTTTTTAGTGTTCTCGTGGCTTCCAAGGACACTCAAAAGACATGTTTATGTAAATGAAATTTCAATTCACAATTGAGGGTGCTTTGTATGCATTTTTGCATTTTTGGTATTTAAGAATGTAAAAAATATTTGATAATGTTGTTCTCTTTCCGAGACAGAGTGTTATTCATGCTTTTTAGCTTTTTTCATACCTAAGGCGATCCAAAACACCCATAATACGTATTTCTAGTAATATTCTTTCATTTCCTCAAAAACATATAAAATACACTTTTTTTAAGTTATTGTGTTTCTCTATATTGTTTTTTCATGCCGTTTAGTGTTTTGATTTATAAGTAGCTAAAAAAAAAAAAAAAAACACTTAAAGGCACGTTTTTTGGCAATTTTTTTTTTTTCTCTCATATGTTTTCCATGCGTAAAATTTTAGTGTTTTCATGCCTAAAACGCATCAAAATACATTCAAAAGACATGTTCCTGAAAATGGAGTTTCAAATCACAATAGAGGATGCTTAACATGCATTTTGGCGTTCTGCAATCTAAAAATGTGAAAAACACTCATAATGCACATTTTTGATAATGTTGTTCTCCTATTCATGCGTGTTAGCGTTTTAATACGTAAGACGATCAAAAGCACTTATAGTACCTAGTTCTAGTAATGTTCTTTCGGTGCCCCATATAAGGTACTTTCCTTGCATTTTGTCCTTTATGTACGTAATAAACAAAAAATACTCAAAATATTTTTTTTTTCATGATATTATTCTTTCTCCATAAAAAGAGTTTTCCATGCGTTATACCGTTTTGGTACGTTAGAAGCTGAAACACTTAATATAGACGTTTTTTTTGTAATGTTGTTTGGCATTCCTATGGTATTTTCATGCATTTTTGCGTTTTGATATATAACATGCTTATAAACACTCCAAATATGCGTATCTGGAAATGGCATTCCTTTTCCTCATATACGGAGCTTTGCATGCATTTTGGCAGTTTTGTACCTAACAAAGCAAAAGACACTCAAAATACACGTTTTTGGTACCTGATGTTGTTCTGTTTCTCCATATATTGACTTTTGGACACTAAGCTAAAAAAAAAAATCATAGCAGTTTTTTCGAAATGTCTTTTCGTAATTAAATATAGGATATTTTGCATGAATGAACGCGTTTTCGTACATAACAATATGAATAACACTCATAACACGTTTTTGATAATGTTTTTTTTTTTTTTCTGCATGTAGAGTACTATTCACCGTTTTGTTACTTAATACATAATACACGTTTCTGGTAATTTCGTTATGTTTCACCATATAGGGTAAATTTCATGCATTTTGCCGTTTCTGTACATTACAAGTTGAAAAAGACTTATAATACACATTTTTGGTAATGTTATTCTGTTTCTCCATAATGGTACTTATGTAAGAATTTTATCGATTTGGTACTTAAGAAGCTCAAAAACACACAAAAGACACCTTTTTAGTTATGTTGTTTTGTATTGAAAATAAGGGGTTTCCATGAATTTTAGCGTTTTGGTGCCTAAAACGCTCAAAACCCTAAAAAGACACGTTTCTGGTAATTTCGCTTTGTTTCCATATATAAAGTGTTTCGCATATATTTTACCATTTTGGTACCTAACAATGTAAAAAAAAAAAAAAAATCACTCAAAATACAAGTTTTTGATAATGTTGTTCTTTTTGTTCATATATAGTGCCATTCAACATGTTCAACAAGTTCAAGAACACTCCTAATACAAGTTGCTCGTAATGTCCTTTTGTTTACCTATATAGGGTACTTTTTTTTTTTGTTTATGTAGGAAGGACACTGGCAAAGGGCAACAAAAATCTAATAAAAAAAATGCCCACTGAAATGGCAGTCCCATAAAAGGGTCAAAGCAGTGGTCAAAAATTGATGAATAAGTGTCTTGAAACCTCCCTCTTGAAGGAACTCAAGTCAAAGGAAGGTGGAAATACAGAAGCAGGCAGGGAGTTCCAGAGTTTACCAGAGAAAGGGATGAATGATTGAGAATACTGGTTAACTCTTGCGTTAGAGAGGTGTACAGAATAGGGGTGAGAGAAAGAAGAAAGTCTTGTGCAGCGAGGCCGCGGGAGGAGGGGAGGCATGCAGTTAGCAAGATCAGAAGAGCAGTTAGCATGAAAATAGCGGTAGAACACAGCTAGATATATAACATTGTGGCGGTGAGAGAGAGGCTGAAGACAGTCAGTTAGAGGAGAGGAGTTGATGAGACGAAAAGCTTTTGATTCCACCCTGTCTAGAGGAGCATTATGAGTGGAACCCCCCCAGACATGTGGAGCATACTCCATACATGGACGGATAAGGCCCTTGTACAGAGTTAGCAGCTGGGGGGGTGAGAAAAACTGGCGGAGACGTCTCAGAACACCAAACTACATAAAAGCTGTTTTAGCTAGAGATGAGATGTGAAGTTTCCAGTTCAGATTATAAGTAAAGGACAGACCGAGGATGTTCAGTGTAGAAGAGGGGGACAGTTGAGTGTCATTTAAGAAGAGGGGATAGTTGTCTGGAAAGTTGTGTCGAATTGATAGATGGAGGAATTGAGTTTTTGAGGCATTGAACAATACCAAGTTTCCTCTGCCCCAATCAGAAATTTTAGAAAGATCAGAAGTCAAGCGTTCTGTGGCTTCCCTGCGTGATATGTTTACCTCCTGAAGGGTTGGACGTCTATGAAAAGACGTGGAAAAGTGCAGGGGGGTATCATCAGCGTAGGAGTGGATAGGACAAGAAGTTTGGTTTAGAAGATCATTAATGAATAATAAGAAGAGAGTGGGTGACAGGACAGAACCCTGAGGAACACCACTGTTAATAGATTTAAGAGAAGAACAGTGACCGTCTACCACAGCAGCAATAGAACGGTCAGAAAGGAAACTTGAGATGAAGTTACAGAGAGATGGATAGAAACCGTAGGAGGGTAGTTTAGAAATCAAAGCTTTGTGCCAGACTCTATCAAAAGCTTTTGATATGTCCAAGGCAACAGCAAAAGATTCACCCAAATCTCTAAAAGAGGATGACCAAGACTCACCAAGGAAAGCCAGAAGATCACCAATAGAGCGGCCTTGACGGAACCCATACTGGCAATCAGGTATAAGGTTGTGAAGGGATAGATGTTTAATAATCTTCCTGTTGAGGACAGATTCAAAAACTTTAGATAGGCAGGAAATTACAGCAATAGGACGGTAGTTTGAGGGATTAGAACGGTCACCCTTTTTGGGAACAAGGTGAATGTAGGCAAACTTCCAGCAAGAAGGAAAGGTAGATGTTGACAGACAGAGCTGAAAAAGTTTGACTAGGCAAGGTGCAAGCACGGAGGCACAGTTTAGGAGAACAATAGGAGGGACCCCTTCAGGTCAATAAGCCTTCCGAGGGTTTAGGCCAGCGAGGGCATGGAAAACATCATTGCGAAGAATTTTAATAGGTGGCATGAAGTAGTCAGAGGGTGGAGGAGAGGGAGGAACAAGCCCAGAATCGTCCAAGGTAGCGTTTTTAGCAAAGGTTTGAGCAAAGATTTCAGCTTTAGAAATAGATGTGATAGCAGTGGTGCCATCTGGTTGAAATAGAGGAGGGAAAGAAGAAGAAGCAAAGTTATTGAAGATATTTTTGGCTAGATGCCATAAATCACGAGGGGAGTTAGATCTTGAAAGGTTTTGACATTTTCCGTTAATGAAGGAGTTTTTGGCTAGTTGGAGAACAGACTTGGCATGGTTCCGGGGAAAAATATAAAGTGCATGAGATTCTGGTGATGGAAAGCTTAAGTACCTTTTGTGGGCCACCTTTCTATCATATATAGCACGAGAACAAGCTGTGTTAAACCAAGGTTTAGAAGGTCTAGGACGAGAAAAAGAGTGAGGAATGTATGCCTCTATGCCAGACACTATCACCTCTGTTATGCACTCAGCACACAAAGACAGTCCTCTGACATGGAAGCAGTAGTCATTCCAAGAAAAATCAGCAAAATACCTCCTCAGGTGGCCCCAACTAGCAGAGGCAAAACGCCAGAGGCGTTTTATATATATAAATATATATATATATATATATATATATATATATATATATATATATATATATATATATATATATATATATATATATATATATATATATATATATATATATATATATATATATATATATATATTTTTTTTTTTTCCATGCATGCATGCCTGCGTTTTATTGTTTTGGTACATAAGAAGTTAAAAAAAAAAAAAAAACACACACACAAAAGACAAGTTTTTTATAATGTAGCTTTGTATTCCATATAGGGTGATTTCCATGCTCTTTAGCGTTTTGCTGCCTAGCACGAGTGTAAACACTGAAAAGACATGTTTCTGGAAATCTCGTTTCCTTTTCCCCATATATCGTTTCGATGCATAAAACGCTTATAAACACTGAAAAGAAACGTTTCTGAAAATTTCCTTTCGTTTTCCATTATGAAGGAAGGGCTTTGCATGCACTTTGGTGTTTTGGTAACTAAGAATGTGAAAAATACTGAAAAACACATTTTTGGTAAAGTTTGTCTGTTTCTTCATAATGAGTGGTATTTATGCGATTTAACGATTTTTATACCTAAGAAGCTTAAAAACACTGATAATACATGTTTCTCGTAATGTTCTTTCGTTACCCGATATATGGTATTTTCAATGCATTTTGGGGAATTTGTGCGTAAAAAGTTCAAAATCGATGAAAATACTTGTTTTTGGTAATGCTAATCTGTTTCTCCATAAAGAGTGTTTAGCAAGCGTTTTAGAGTTTTGGTACGTAAGGAGGTCAAAAAACACTGAAAAGAGACTTTTTTGATAGTTTTTTTTTCCCATATAGGGTGTTTTCTATTTCTTTTTTTTGTGTCTGTGTGTTTTCATTCCTAACACGCTCATAGAAACTAAACACAAAAAAAAAAAAAAAAAAAAACGTTTTTTAGGGAAATTTCGTTTCCTTAACCCAAATAGGTCATTTCCCCAAATATTGTGCTTTGCATGCATTTTGTCGTTTTGGTACCTTGCAATGTGAAATGTACTCAATATACACGTTTTTGGTAATGTTGTTCTATCTCTTCATATATCGTACATTTTTATGCGTTTTTATTATATTTATATTTTTATTTATATTTTTATTATATTTATTATATTTTTATTTATATTTATTTTTATCGTTTACTTCCATCTTATAGAGTGGTTTGCATGCATATTGCGTTAGGGCAACTAAGAATGTGAAATACACTCAAAATGCATGTTTTTTGTATTTGTTCTGTTTGTTTTTTTTTTTTCCGTAAGAAATTCTTTTCATAATAAACGTTTCTCGTAATGTTTTTTTTTTCTTTCACATGTAAAATTGTTCACAGCATTTTGGCGTTTTTGTTCGTAGCAAGCTCAAAAAAAAAAAAAAAAAATCAAAATAATTGTTTTTGGTAGTTATTCTCCTTTCCATACAGGGTTGCATATTTTTTTAGCATTTTGTTACGTAAGTAGCTCAAAACACTGAAAAGACACGTTTTTGGTAATGCTTTTTTTTTTTTTTTTCATTTCCCATATAGGGTGCTTTCCATGCTTTTTAGCTTTTTCATGCCTAGCACGCTCACAAACACTTCAAAGACACATTTCTGGAAATCTCGTTCCGTTTCCCCATAGAGGGTGCTTTGTATGCAGTTTCGGGTTACGGGACCTAACAATGTGAAATACACTCAAAATACACTTTTTTGGTAATGTTATTGTTTCTTCACAAAGAGTTTTAACGTTTTTGTGCGTAAGAAGTTCAAAAACACTCATAAGAGAAAATTCTCATAATGGCGTTTTCTTTAGCAATATAGGGTATTTTGAATACATTTTGAGGATTTTGTACATGTTTTAGTAACTAAGAAACAAAAAAGAAAGTCATAAATCTTATCGCACTTAGAGGAAACCCACACCGTATGTACACAATACATAACAAAGCTCTGGGTGCGAAAAAAGATTTATGAGTTATACTTAGGAAAGCAATGCATAGAGGCCAGAAAGAGGGCAAACAGGGTATTATGATTAATTTTTAGGAGTATTAAAAGTAGAAGTTCTGAAGTAATGTTAAAATTATATTTGGAACTGGTCAGACGCTGTGCAGTTCTGGTCCCCATATTACAGGAAGGATAGAAGTCTATTAGAATCAGTACACAGGAGAATGTCTAAAAGGATACAGGGGATAAGGAGTATTCCTTACGAAGCGAGATTGAAGCTGTTAAATTTCCATTCTTTAGAGAGACGTAAGTTAAGATGGGACCTGATAGACGTCATTAAGTGGTATAAGGGTTATAACAAGGTGGACGTAAGCAAAATTCTTAAGATCAGTAACTAAGATTGAACAAGAAGTTTGGGGTTGAATCTTGAAAAAACTTAGGTTTAAAAAAGAGATAGGAAGAAACTGGTTCTCAAATAGAGTGGTTGATGAATAGACTCAGTAATCAGAATGTTAGTGTTAAGACATTAAGGGGCTTTAAGAGAAGATTAGACAGATTTATGAATGGGGATGATAGCTGGAAATAGGTAGGTAGGATTCATACAGGGACTGCCACGTGTAGGCCCGATGGCTTCTTGCAGCTTCCCTTACTTCTTATGTTTTTATATTCTTAAAAAAAAAAAAATAAATAAATAAATAAATAAATAAATAAATAATAATAATAATAATAATAAAAATAATAATAATAATAATAATCCCTTATTTTTTATCTATGTCACGTGAAATTATCAGTACCCTAATTTCCATTCACTCCAAAACTCAGCACACCTGGCTCCCGAATGTCACCTGAGCACCGGAAGCAGAAATATAGTAAACCATATAAAAAAAAAATTAAAAAATTAATATAAATATAATAATAATAGTAATAATAATAATAATAATAATAATAATGATAACAATAATAATAATAATAATAATGATAATAATAATAATAATAATAATAATAATAATAATAATAATAATAACAATAATAATAATAATAATAATAATAATAATAATGATGATAATAATAATAATAATAAAAATAACTTTCCTTGATATCATCTTCATGACTTGGATCACCCAAATCATTATCCTTTTCTCTCATACAATTCTTCTTCTAGTGTAATTGTTCCCTCGTCTTTCTCCCTCACGCTGGTATTCTGGAGCGGTGAAGGCTCACGTTTGATTAACTTAATAAGTATTAACACCACAGCAAGCAAGGAAGGAAGGAAGGGGAGAGAGAGAGAGAGAGAGATAAAGAGAGAGAGAGAGATAAAGAGAGAGAGAGAGAGAGAGAGAGAGAGAGAGAGAGAGAGAGAGAGAGAGAGAGAGAGAGAGAGAGAGAGAGAGAGAGAGAGAGAGAGAGAGAGAGAGAGAGAGAGAGAGAGAGAGAGAGAGAGAGAGAGAGAGAGAGAGAGAGAGAGAGAGAGAGAGAGAGAGAGAGAGAGAGAGAGAGAGAGAGAGAGAGAGAGAGAGAGAGAGAGAGAGAGAGAGAGAGAGAGAGAGAGAGAGAGAGAGAGAGAGAGAGAGAGAGAGAGAGAGAGAGAGAGAGAGAGAGAGAGAGAGAGAGAGAGAGAGAGAGAGAGAGAGAGAGAGAGAGAGAGAGAGAGAGAGAGAGAGATTAGATTAGAAAAGACAGAAGTACACAAGGTGGCGGTGTAGCGTTCTGTCATAAAGAGACTCTCAACGTCCAAGTGGTGGAGCCCAGAGAACTTGAACTCATCGCTCTGAAAGTAATAGACTGTAACGGGAAAGGCATATTGTGTGTGGGCTGTTACCGGCCTCCATGTCAGGGACCAGAGATATTAAACTACCTCACTGAGAACCTTGACACCATGATGACAGTCAGTCAGTGTGACAGCGTGGTGGTGTTGGGCGATCTTAACCAGCACATGGTTCAGCAAGCATTCAACACGCTGCTGGTTGTGTACAATCTACACAACCATGTCACATTCCCCACACACCGTTCTGGCTCATCCCTGGACCCCGTTGTAACGGACCTCCCTCACCACTCCATACAGTGCTTTCCCCTAGACTTTGTTGGCACCTCGGACCACATAGCAGTCTTCACCAAGATCCAGTTCAGAAGACCAAGTGAGGAGACAACAGCTCGCAATCTCTGGCGGTGGGAGGCGGCCAACTGGGACGCTCTCCGGGCTGCTCTGAGGAACACAGACTGGGGGGAAGTGCTGAGTGGTGAGGTTGACCAGCAGGTCCAGCGACTCAGCGAGCTGCTCCACGCCCTCCAGCTCAGATGGGTGCCTCACTCCAACCACACCACCAAGGCATCGGACCAGCCCTGGTTTGGCCCAGAGTGCCGCGCTGCCGCTGATGCCAAGTATCGTGCCTGGCGTGCTTTGAAGAGGCACCCCAGTGTCAGAACCAGGCAAAGGCACAGAGCGGCTACAGCGCGCATGACAGCCACCCAGGAGTGGGCCATGGATGAGTGGAAGGCGAACTTCAGGAGCTAACTGAGGGGTGGTCAGGTCGGCAGCAAACGTTGGTGGAATCTCATTAAGGAACAACAGGGTGACACGCGGGGATGTTCGGTGCCTGGTCTCATCCGGCCAGACGGTAGTGTTGTTCAAACCGCCACAGACAAGGCGAATCTCCTGGCCGCCCACTTCGCCCCAAAAATTTGCATTTCTGAACCAGAAAAAACGCCACAAATACTACCACAGGTAGTGAGTGAAAAATAATGAGCATAGAAACCAGTGAAAAAGAAGTGAAAGTGCTGCTCCGAGACCTGGACGACAAGAAAGCGGTGGGGCCTGACAGCATCAGCCCCCGCCTGCTTCGACAGTGTGCTGAGGAGTTGGCGCGCCCTCTCGCCGCCATCTTCAATAATAGCTTGAGGAGCAGTACCTGGCCCAACTTGTGGAAAGTGAGCAGTGTGGTGCCAATTCACAAGAAAAGCTCAAAAACCGAAGCAAAAAATTACCGTCCTGTGTCTTGTTGCCGGTGCTCAGTAAAGTATTGGAAACGATAGTGGCCTCGAGACTCACGCAGCACCTTCATAGGCAGGAAGACGCCACTGTCAGCACGCTGAACGCCACTCTAAGCCGCATAGCAGCGTGGGGCGAAAAGTGGAAAGTAAAATTTGCGGCACACAAAACGCAGCTGCTCACCATCTCCAGACTCGGGAAGTCCCCACGCCTTGTCTTCCAAGGCGACACGCTGACCCCACAGGACGAGGTGGAGGTGCTGGGGGTCACATATGATAGAAAGCTGTCCTTCAGATCCCACATAGAGCGGCTCGCCAGGGAGGCCTCAGGGAAGCTGGCATCCCTGAGGAGAATGTCACCTCTCTTGGACAGTAGGGGAATGGAAGTCCTCTACAAAGCCCAGGTTCGCTCGTCCCTGGAATACGCGTGCCTGGCATGGGGAGGTGCGGCCAACAAGCACCTGTCTCTACTGGACAAGGTACAGGAGAGGGCGGCAAGGCTCATCAGAGAGATAGGACACCAACCAGCATTACAGAGTCTCCAACATCGGCGTGACGTGGCGGGACTCACTGTAATGTTCAAGGTGCAGCTACAGTGTGTGCCGCACCTACAGTCACTCCGGCAGCCTCCCCGACTGGCCCAGGTCGCTACCAGAGCCGTCACCTCAGCCCCGGAGGAACTGCTGCAAACCCGGTGCAGGACATGGCACCACCAAAGACAGCTTATTTACACTTATGTGAGCTGGTGGAATAAACTCATAGCCAGTGAGCAAAACATTGAAAATATTGCGAACTTGGCATTTTTAAATGTAAAGTGAACGAGTGGCTGACACAATACAGACAGCAGTGATAAAAACAGAGTGAGGCTTTTAGATATTTAACATTAACTATGTAACCTTTAGTCTCTAAGTTGTCACGATATTCTATGTAATGTAGTGGTGACACCCTCTGTAAATTATGATGTATTTGGTATAAATAAAAAAAAAAGAGAGAGAGAGAGAGAGAGAGAGAGAGAGAGAGAGAGAGAGAGAGAGAGAGAGAGAGAGAGAGAGAGAGAGAGAGAGAGAGAGAGAGAGAGAGAGAGAGAGAGAGAGAGAGAGAGAGAGAGAGAGAGAGAGAGAGAGAGAGAGAGAGAGAGAGAGAGAGAGAGAGAGAGAGAGAGAGAGAGAGAGAGAGAGAGAGAGAGAGAGAGAGAGAGAGAGAGAGAGAGAGAGAGAGAGAGAGAGAGAGAGAGAGAGAGAGAGAGAGAGAGAGAGAGAGAGAGAGAGAGAGAGAGAGAGAGAGAGAGAGAGAGAGAGAGAGAGAGAGAGAGAGAGAGAGAGAGAGAGAGAGAGAGAGAGAGAGAGAGAGAGAGAGAGAGAGAGAGAGAGAGAGAAAGAAAGAGAGAGAGAGAGAGAGAGAGAGAGAGAGAGAGAGAGAGAGAGAGAGAGAGAGAGAGAGAGAGAGAGAGAGAGAGAGAGAGAGAGAGAGAGAGAGAGAGAGAGAGAGAGAGAGAGAGAGAGAGAGAGAGAGAGAGAGAGAGAGAGAGAGAGAGAGAGAGAGAGAGAGAGAGAGAGAGAGAGAGAGAGAGAGAGAGAGAGAGAGAGAGAGAGAGAGAGAGAGAGAGAGAGAGAGAGAGAGAGAGAGAGAGAGAGAGAGAGAGAGAGAGAGAGAGAGAGAGAGAGAGAGAGAGAGAGAGAGAGAGAGAGAGAGAGAGAGAGAGAGAGAGAGAGAGAGAGAGAGAGAGAGAGAGAGAGAGAGAGAGAGAGAGAGAGAGAGAGAGAGAGAGAGAGAGAGAGAGAGAGAGAGTTTTAAAAAATGCAAGTGAATTAAGGAAGGAGAGTATAGCGAGGGAGTTAAACATACGAAAAAGGAAGAAACGAAGAAAAGAAGAAAGGAAAGAAGAGCGAGTGGTGGTTAAAAAAAAACACGCAGGAAAGGAAGAAATGAAGGAAAGTAAGGATTGAAGGAAGAAAGACCAAGTGAGTTTTAGAAAATGAGTGACGGAAGGAAGAAAGAGTGTGTAAAGGATTAAAGTAAGCGAGTAAAGGAAGGAAGGAAGGAACAAAAAAAGGAAGGAAGGAACAAAGGAAGGAAGGAAGGAGCGAAGGAAGGAAGGAAGGAGAGGAACATAGCCTTTTAAAAGATTGACAGAAATCTCAAACCAAGAGGAAGAAGAGTGAATTCGCTTGTATGTTGAATGGGAATAGTGAAGGAAAGGAAGTAGGGAAAGAAGGAAGGGTGGTGGTGGAAGGAGAGAGAGAGAGAGAGAGAGAGAGAGAGAGAGAGAGAGAGAGAGAGAGAGAGAGAGAGAGAGAGAGAGAGAGAGAGAGAGAGAGAGAGAGAGAGAGAGAGAGAGAGAGAGAGAGAGAGAGAGAGAGAGAGAGAGAGAGAGAGAGAGAGAGAGAGAGAGAGAGAGAGAGAGAGAGAGAGAGAGAGAGAGAGAGAGAGAGAGAGAGAGAGAGAGAGAGAGAGAGAGAGAGAGAGAGAGAGAGAGAGAGAGAGAGAGAAAGGAGGTTTCAAATCCGCTTGTTTGGAGTGAAGAGGAAAGAAGAAAGAAGGGGAAGGAAGGAGGAGAAGTGAGATTTCCTTCTTTGATTGGGGGAAGAGGAGAGGAAGCAAAGTGAAAGAAGGAAGGGATCTCATGGATAATAAAAGAAGAATGGGGGAAGGGAGGGAGGAAGTGCTAGAGATATGTGAATGAGGATATAGATTAAGAAAGGAAGGGAGGAAAGGAAGAGGGAGGAAGGAAGGAGGTAGGTAAGAAATGAAAGCCAGAGAGAGATAGACAGACAGAGAGAGAGAGAGAGAGAGGAGAGAGAGAGAGAGAGAGAGAGAGGAGAGAGAGAGAGAGAGAGGGAGATACCGGGACAATTGGTTGTCCTGGTTCCTGTCAATTCCAACATGTTATCAGTAGTGTTATGCGATGACTGTACGAGTATCTAAAAATCACATATAATATCGTCGAAGATTTATTTATTTCTAACTTGCTTCAAATGCGCACTGTAGGCAAGCTGAAGTCATTGCCCTAAATAAATCATTGCTATTATGAGAGACACAGGGATACGCAGGGCACTCAGAGGTACAACCTCGTCTCGCCTCACTGATGAACAGATTTTCTCTCTCGCGTCAACCAACACCACTTCTCATGTACTGATGACGATTTAATATTCATCGCAAAATTCAATCTCGATTCGGATACTTACCATCCAAAATTCGTTCCGGCCCGTGGAGGACAGGGGGAGCGTACTGGAGGGGAGGGTGGCTGTCTGGTTCGACCTGGGGCCTAGGGCTGGGATTGGGCAGCAAGTCCCGCTCCTCCTTTACTTCCTTATTAAGATATGATCGTCCACTTCCAGCCTCTCACACCTAACAAGAGGCCATCGTTAAAACTACGCACCAACCACCAAATACTGCCACCACTGGGGCCCTGATGGGGGCCTCCACCATCACGGGCTCCTCCTTCCGTGACAGTGTCTGGTGAATTGTGTGTAGTAGTTCATCAAAATTAGCGTTCAGGACCTAACTACAAAGGAGTAAATTGGCCTCCATCATGCCCCAGACACTGCCATGCGAGGGACCTCTTTTGGGGAGAAGAGTGCGGCTTCCATGGCAGTGACTGGTGAGTTTGTCAAAATTGTCTTTCTGATGACCTCTTGTTCAGTGTGAGGGGCTGGAGGGTTGCAGCGCCACTGTCCCCACACTTAGTGAAAACTCGCTTTGTTTAATGCGATTCCCGCGTCGTCATCGTAAAACTCGCTTCGTTTAATGTGATTCCTGCGTCGTCATCGTGAAATTCACTTCGTTTAATGTGATTCCCGCGTCGTTATCGTGAAACTCGCTTCGTTATCGTGAAAATCGCATCGTTATCGTGAAACTCGCTTCGTTTAATGTGATTCCCGCGTCGTTATCGTGAAAATTGCTTCGTTATCGTGAAAACCGCATCGTTATTATGAAACTCGCTTCGTTTAAATTGATTCCCGCGTCTTATTGAAAATTGCATCGTTATCGTGAAAACTGCATCGTTATCGTGAAATCCGCTTCGTTATCGTGAAAATCGCATCGTTATCGGCACCGGCATCGTTTATTTATTTATTTATTTATTTTAATCTGTTTACTCATTTGTCTTTCTATTACTTTATTTTCTATATTTATTTATATTTATTTATTTCATTTTCCTTTTATTCATTTATTTTGGTTAACGGGAAACCTCAACCTGCAGCTGACAGACATTTTGGGCAACATGACACGCTGATAAATACTCAAAAGACACATTTCTGATAAAGTCGTTTGTTTTTGTAATATTGTTGTCTGTGCATATAGAGTGCTTGTCATGCATTTTAGTATTATGATACGTAGAAATGTAAAAACTCATGTAAAACACTTTTCTCGTTATGTCCTTTCGTTTCCCCACACAGAGTACTTTGCGTGCAGTTTTGCATTGTTCTACATAACAAGCTAAACCCATTCAATAGTTATACTGGGATAGTTATACTGTTTTTCCATGAAGAATTTTTCTGGAAGCGTTTCAGCGTTTTGGTACTTATATAGCTCAAAAAAAAAAAAAAAAAATGAAAAGATAGGTTTTTGGTAATGTTGCTTTGCTTTCCTATATAGGGTGCTTTTCATGTTTTATTAATTTGTGCCTAGCCCGCTCATAAACACTTCAGAAATACGTTTCGGGAAATATCGTTTCCTTTCCTCATATACAAATGTTTTGCGTTCATTTTGGCGATTGGGTACCTAAGAGTGTGAAAATAAACTTTTTCGTAATATTTTCTCTTTCTTCATATAGAGTACTATTCATACGTTTTTCCATTGTGGTACCTAAGAATCTTAAAAATTCTTATAGCACTCGTTTCTAGTAATGTCTTTTAATTTCCTCATATAAAGTACTTTCCATATATGTTGGCATTTATGTAGGTAATAAACTGAAAAACACTCACAATATTTGTTTTTTGCTAATAAAAGAGTGCTTTCATTTTTTTTATATATATTTTTATTGTGTTTTGGTATATAAGTAGCTGAAAACACTCAAAAGACACGTTTTTTGTAATGTTATTTTGTATTCCCATATACGGTGCTTTCCATAATTTTTTGCGTTTTGGTGCCTAACACGCTCATAAAATCTTAAAAGATATATTTTTAGAATTCTCGTTTCCTTTACCCATGCCTAACACACACATTTTTGGTAATATTATTTTGTTTCTCCATATAGAGTGCTATTCATGCCTTTTAGCATTATGATACCTAAGAAGCTCAAAAGCTCTTATAATACACGCTTATCGTAATGTTCCTTCATTTCCCCGTATAGATTACTCCCCTTGGATTGTGGCATTTTTTACGAGAAAGAAAAAAAAAAAAAATGCTTGTTTCTGGTAATGCTCTTGTGTTTCTCCATAAAGAGCGATTTGCATTTTTTAAGCTTTTTGGAAATAGGTCAAAAGACACAATTTTGGTAATGATGTCTTGTGTTCCAATAGACAGTGATTTTTTTGCTTTTAAGTGTTTTGTTAACTAATACGCACATCAGTACTCAAAAGACACGTTTCTGGAAATGTTGTTTCCTTTGCCCATATTGAATGTTTTTTTTTTTTTTTTTATGGATTTTTTCCGTTTTATCACCTAATAGTGTGAAATACCTTCTAAATACTCTTTTTAGAAATATTGTTCTGTTTTTCCGTATAGAGTTCATGCTTTTTTTTTTGTACCTATGAAGCTTAAAACACTCATAGTACACGTTCCTCGTAGTGTTTTTTTTTTTATTTCTTCATATAAAGTACTTTTCATTCATTTTGACGTTTTTCTACGTAATAAGCTAAAAATACTAAAAATATTTGATTTTAGTAATGTTATTCTGTTTCTTAAAAAAAAAAATGCGTTTTGCTTACGTTTTACCGTTTTGGTACTTTAAGTAGCTGAAAAGCTCTCATAAGACACGTTTTTGGTAATACTGATTTGTTTTCCCGTATTGGGAGCTTTCTATGTATTTTAACGTTTTGGTGCCTAACAATCTCATAAACACATATTCCTAAAGATATATTCCTGTCTTTTCATTTTTTGTTAGTGGGTACTTTACGTGCATTTTGGCGTTTTGGTATTTAAAAATATGAAAAAAAAAACACTCAAAACAAATTTCTGTTTCTCCATATAGATTGTAATTCACGCGTTTCAGCGTTTTGTTACATAAGGTAAAAAACACTCATGATACACGTTTCTCATAATGTTTTTTTGTTTCTCTAAATGAGGTACTTTCCATGCAATTTGGCTTAAAAACACGTAAAATACATGATTTTCGTAGTCAATGATTTCAATAAATGCCGTTTTCTATACGTATTATCGTTTTGGTACATAACTAGCTTAATAACCCTGTTTTCTTACGTAATAAGTTAAAAACACGATTTTCGTAGAGTCATTGTGTTTTTCAATAAATGGCGTTTTCCATACGTATTATCGTGTTGGAAAAAGTTAAAAACACTAAAATGTTTGTTTTTTTGAAATATTATTACTTTTTTCACCATAAAGGGAGTTTTCTATGCGTTTTAGCGTTTTGGTGCGAAAAAAAAGTTTAAAAACAATCAAAGGATACTTTATTTTTCATAATGTTGCTTTCTATATCCTTACAAGGTGATCTTCATGGTTTTCACCGTTTTGGTGTCTTAAACAATTTGAAAAAATAAAATAAAAGACATATTTCTTGTAATTTCGTTTTCTTTCTACATATAAAAGGCTTTAGAAGCATCATTTTGGCGTATTGCTCCCTAACAATTTGAAAATCACTCAGAATACACGTTTTTGTTAATGTTCTATTTTTCCACATAGGCTGCTATTCATGCGTTTTAGCGTTTTGGTACTTAGATAGCTCAAAAGACTCACAATACACTTTCCTCGTAATGTCTTTTCGTTTCCCCTTATATGATATTTTGCAAACATTTTGTCTTTTTCTACGCAAAAAAAAAAAAAAAAAACTCAAAAACACTGAAAATACTTGTTTCTGGTAAAGTTATTTTATTTTTCCGTAAAAGGTGTTTTCCATGCATTTTAGTGTTTTGATACGTAAGAAGCACAAAAACGCTAAAAAGAGACGTTTTTGTTAATGTTGTTTGGTTTTCCCATATAGGGTGCTTTCCATACTTTTCTAGCGTTTTTGTGACTAGCATATTCATAAGCATAAGGCACGTTTCTGGAAATCTTGTTTTGATACGTAAGTATCTCAAAAAAGCTAAAAAGAGACGTTTTTTGGTAATGTTTCGTTTTCCATATAAAGTGCATTCCGTGATTTTTAGCATTTTGATGGGTAACACTCTCAGAAAAACAAAAGACAAAGACGTGTCGTTTCCTTTCCACAAATAGGTTGCTTTCCATTCATTTTAGCGTTTTGGTGTCTAGCAGTGTGAAAAACAATTCCCCATACATGTATAAGGGCATTTGAATACATTATGGCGTTTTGGTACCCAACAATGTTAAAAACACGCAAAATACACTTTATAGTAATATTGTACTGTTCCTCTATATACAGTGCTTTCAGCACCTTTTCATAATTTGGTAACTAAGAAGCTCAAAAACGCTCATAAGACGTTTCTCGTTATGTCTTTTCGTTTCCCATTTAGGATACTTTAAATGCATTTGGAGTTTTCTTGATAACGAGATAAATAAAAAAAATACTTAAAATACTTAATTTTGGTAATGATATTCTGTTTCTTGATAAATGAGGTTTTGCATGCGTTTTTAGCGTTTTGGTACGTAAGATGTTCAAAAACACTCAAAGGACACGTTTTTTGTAATATTTTGTATCCCCATATATCGTCATTTATATGTCTTTTAGCGTTTTTGTGCTTAATAAGCTTAAAAACACTCAAAAGACACGTTTCTAGTACTGTCGATTCGTTTCTCCATATAGTGATCTTTGTAAATATTTTGACGATTTGGTTTTTAACAATGTGAAAACACTCGAAACAGATTTTTTTTTATGTTGTTCTGTTTTTCCATATATATTAATTCGTTTTCGCGTTTTGGTATCTAAGAAGCTTAAAAAACAATCATTATAAACGTTTCTCGTAATGTCTTTTCGACTCCCTATTAAGCGTACTTAGCATGCATTTTCTCGATCTTCTACACAAGAAGCTCAAAAGCACTAAAAAAAAAAAACGTATTTTTTGGTAATGTTATTCTGTTTCTTTTGTAAATGGTGTTTTCCATGGATTTTCATTTTATCGTATGCAAAAACTTTAAAATACTCAACAGACGCGTTTTTCTTAATATATATATATATATATATATATATATATATATATATATATATATATATATATATATATATATATATATATATATATATATATATATATATATATATATATATATATATATATATATATATATATATATATATATATATATATATATATATATATATATATATATATATTCTTTTCTGCCATCATATCGGGTGATTTCCAGGCTTTTTAGCGTTTTGGTGCCTAACATGCTAAAAAAAACAGTCAAAAGACACATTTCTGATAATTTCGTTTCATTTGACCATATAGATAGCTCTGCATACATTTTGGCGTTTTGATACCTAATAAAATGAAAACATTCAAAATACACTATTTTGGTAATGTTTTGTTTCTTCATTTAGAGTGATATTCGTGCGTGTTAGCAAGATGGTACTTAAGTAGCTCAAAAACTCTTATGATACACGTCTCTCGTAATGTCTTTTCTTTTCCTTATATGGAATATTTTACATGCATTTTATTATTTTTCTACATAACAAGCTCAAAACACTCAAAACACACGTTTTTTGGTGAAATTAAACTCTTTTACCGTGAGCTTTGGCGATTTGGTAGATAAGTAGCTGAAAAACACTGAAAGATGTTTTTGGTGTTGTTGTTTTGCTTTACCATAAAAAAAAGTTTTATATGCTGTTTAGTGTTTTGGTCCCTAAACACTTTAAAGACGTGTTTTTTGGAATGTCTTTTTTTTTTTTTTCTTAGATGGTAATTTCCTTCATTTTGGCGTTTTGTTCCTAAGAATGTGAAAAAACAAATCAAAATACACGCTTTCATAATTTTGTTCTGGTTCTCCTTAAAGAATGCTATTAATGCGTTCAAGCTCATAATACACGTCTCTTGTAATGCCTTCTCTTTTTCCCACCTAGGGTACTTAGAATGGATTTTTTTTTTGCATTTTTGTATTAAGAAAATCAATGAAATCTCAAAAAACGTGTTTTTTGTTAGGGTTATTGTTTTTCTCTACAAATGGTGTTTTGCATGCGTTTTAGCGTTCTGGTACGTAAGAAGAGACTCAAAAGGCACTTATTTCGTAATGTTTTTTATATACCCTTATAGGGTTACTTCCATTCTTTTAAGCGTTTGGGCGTCTAACACGCTCAAAAACTCTAAAAAGACAACGTTTTTTATGTTTTGTTTTTGGTAATAAGAACCTTAAAAAAAAAACACGAAACACTCAAAAAACATATTTTTCGTATTGCTGTTTTATATCCCAATACGGTTACATTCTATGAATTTTGGCGTTTTGGTGTTTAAAACACTAAAAAACACTGAAAAGACACCTTTCTGGTTATCTCCTTTCGTTTCCTCATATGATATGCGTTGTATGCAGTTTGGCGTTTTGGTACCTATCATTGTAAAAATACTCAAAATACGTTTTTGGTAATGTTAAGCAGCTTCTACATATGGAGTGCCATTCACGCTTTTTAGCATTTTGTTACCTGAGAATGTCAAAAAGTCATATAATCCACGTTTCCGGTAATATTGCTTTTTTTTCACCAATTAAGGTACTTTGCATACATTTTCCTGTTTCTCTACCCAAGCTCAAAAACACTCGAAATGCATACTATTGGTAATGTTAATCTGTTTCTGCAGAAAGAAGAGTTTAGTGTTTTGTTATGAAAGAAACTGAAAAACACTCAAAAGACACGCTTTTCTTTAAGGGTTTTGCATTTTAGCGTTTTGGTACCTAACAGCCTCAAAAACAGAAAGAAGACATGTTTTAAGAAATATAGTTTTGTTACCCCATATAGAGAGTTTTTCATGCATTTCGTTGCTTTAATACGTAAGAATAAAAAAAAAAAAAGTTTTTGGTAATGTTTTATTCCTCCTTATAAAGTGGTATTGACGAATGTTAGACTTTTGGTACTTAAGAAGCTCAAAAAACACTCACAATACACATTTCTCGTCATCTCCTTTCATTTCCCCATATAGTGTTTTACATTCATTTTGGCGTTTTGGTACATAACTATTTGAAAAAAACACATGAAACGGACAGTTTTTGCAAGATTGTTTTGTTTCTTCATATAAAGTGCTTTTTCACGTGTTTTAGCGTTTTTTTTTTACCTAAGATATTGAAAAACACGTGTAATGTATGTTCCTTCTTATATTTCGTTTTCCATGTAGGATACTTTACATGCATTTTATCGTTTTTTGTACGTAATAAGCTCAAAAAACACTTAAAGGACGCGTTTATGGTAATGTTGTTTTGTATTTCAGTATAGAGTGTTTTCCATCATTTTAGCGTTCTGTTGCCTAAAAGGCAGTAAAACATTGAAAAAGCACGTTTCAAGTAATGTCGATTCCATTGTCTATAAAAAGCCCTTTGCATTAATTATGATGGCGTTTTGGTAACTAATAATGTAAAAAAATACCAAAAACACAAGTTTTTGTATTGTTGTTTAGTTTCTACATATAGAGTGCTATTCACGCGTTTTTGCGTTTAGTTACCTAAGGTCAAAAACACTCATAATACAAACTTCTGATAATCACGTTTTGTTTTACCATATAGGGTACTATGCATGCAGTTTGCCGTTATTGTACCTAAGAAGTATAAAAAAAAATAAAAAAAACACTCAAAATACACATTTTTGATAGTTACTCTTTTTTCTTCATAAAGGGTTTTTTGTATGCATTTTAGTGGTTTTGTACATAAAAAGTTCAAAAACAGTCAAAAGACAGTTTTTTCGGTAATATTATTTTGTATTCCAATATAGGGTGCTTTCCATGTATTTTAGTGTTTTGGTAACTAAAACACTCGAAAACACTTAAAAACACATTTCTGATAATGCCGTTTTGTTTCCCAATGCTTTTCACGGATTTTGGAGTATTGGTAAAAACAATAAAAAAATAAATAAAAATATGTTTTTGGTGATGTTCTGTTTCTTCTTATAGAGTGATGTTAACGCGTTTTTGCGACTTATTAACTAAGAGATAAAAAAATATATATATATATATAAAGCGTTTCTAAAAATGTCTTTTCCTTTCCATATTTTGGATGACTTGCATGCACTGTGAAGTTTTGGTATGTAACGAGCTTAAAGTCACTCACAATACACGTCTTTGGTAACTTTGTTCTGTTCTTCAAATTACGTGCTTTGCATACGTCTTGGAGTTTTGATACCTAAGAAGGTGATAAAAACTCAAAAGACACGTTTTTAGTAAAGTCATTCTGTTTCTCCATATAGAGTGTTTTTTTTTACTCGTTTTAGTGTCTTGGTACTCTTGTAATATACGTTTCTTGTAATAACTATTTGTTTTCCATATAGGGTACTTTGCATGCATTTTGGCGTTTTTGTACGTAACACGCTAAAAAACACTCAAAAGTCATTTTTTTGGTAAATTCAACTGTTTCTTGATGTAGAGTGATAATCTTGTGTTTTAGCATTTGGTATCTAAGAAGCCCAAAAAATATCATAACACGCGTTTCTAGTAATGTCTTCGTTTCCGTTTTTTAGCGTTTTCATACCTAAGAAGCTCAAAAACACTCCTAATATGCGCATCTTGTAATGTCCTTACCCTTCACCATATAGGGTACTTTGCATGCATTTTGGCGTTTTTGAACATAAAAACTCATTAACAATCACATTACATGTTTCTGGTAATATTATTCTGTTTCTCGAGAAAAGGTGTTTTCCATGCGTTTTAGCGTTTTGATACGAAAGTAGCTCAAAAACAATGAAAAGAGATGCCTTGGTAATGTTTTTATGTTTTCGCATATAGGGTGATTTCCATGTTTTTTAGTGCCTAACACGCTAATAAACTCTCAACAAACACGTTTCTCGAGCATTTTTTTCCTCATATAGCGCACTTTTCATACATTTTGGCGTTTTGGTTCCGAACAATGTGAAATACACTGAAAAAAAATATTGTTAATGTTTTTTAGTTTTCCATATACAGTACTGTGGATGTGTTTTATCGATGTGGTACCTAACAAGCTAAAAAACACTCATAATACATGGCTCTTGTAATGTCCTTTTGTTTACATAAACAGTGTAGTTTGCATGCATCTTAGCGTTTTTGTTCTTAAATCTCAAAACCACTAAAATTATGTTTTTAGGTAATTTTTTTTTTTTTTCATAAAGTATGTTTTGCATGCGTTTTTAGCGTTTTGGTACGTAAGAAATTAAACAAAAAACACTTAAAAGACATGTTTTTTCGTAATAATGTATTGCATTCCTATATAGGGTGAACTTTATTCTTTATATCGTTTTTGATGCCTACCACTCTCAAGAACACTCAAAAGACACGTTCCTGGTAATGTCATTTCGTTTCCCCATATAGGTGGCTTTGTATAAATTTTGGCGTTTTGGTTTCTAATAATGTGAAAAAGAAATACTAGAAATACATTTTTTTTTGGTAAGGTTGTGTTTTTCTCCATATAGAGTGGTATTCATGCCTTTTTAGCATTTTGGCATCTAAAAAGTAAAAAATATACTCGTAATGCAAAATTATCTTAATGTTTTATTTCGTTTCCCCCTATAATATACTTTGAATGCATCTTGTATTTTATACGTAACAAGATTAAAAACGCAAAGAATCCTTTTTTTTTTTTTTTTTTGTAATTTTAAAGTTTCCCCATGAAGGGTGATTTCCTTGCATTTTAGCGTTTTCGTAAGTAGCTGAAAACACTGAAAAGAAAGGTATTTTGGTAATGTTTTGCTTTCCCATGAAGTGTGCATTCCCTGCTTTTTAGCGTCTTGGTGCCGAGTATACTCAAGGAACATGTTTTCCGAAATTTTGTTTGCTTTCCTTATATAGAATAATCTGAAATCATTTTGGTGGTTTGGTACCTAACAGTGTGAAATGCCCTGAAAATACACGTTCTTTGGTAATGTTGTTTTCTTTCTCCATATAGATTTCTATTCATGCGAGTTCTGGTACCTAAGATACCGAAAAAAAAAAAACTTATTGTAACCGTTTATCGTAATGTTCTTTCGTTTCCCTATATAGGGTATTTTCTATGCATTTTGACATTTTTTGTATGTAAGAAGCTGAAAATGCTTTTAGTTTTAGTATGTAAGTAGCTCAGAACACTCAAAACACTTTTTTTTCTTTGTAAAGTTGTTTGTTTCCCAATATATGGTGCATTTTTAGAGTTTTCGTGCCTAACACGTTTATAAACACTCAAAAAGAAACATTTTTCAAAATGTTTTTTTTTCCCCATATATGGGGCTTTGTAAGCATTTTGGATCTTTGTTACCTAATAATATGAAAAACACTTAAAATACACGATTTTGGTAATGTTCTGTATCTCGATATTAAGTGTTAATCATGTGTTTTATCATACTGGTAACTAAAAAGCTCACTTATAATACACGTCTTTTTGTTTTCCTATATAGTTTACATTACATGCATTTTTTTTTTGCGTTTTTTTTTTGTACGTAAGATTTTGTACACAAAATACTCTTTTCTTGATATTTTATTCTGACACTTCATAAAGGGTGTGTTGCATGCGATTTAGCTTTTTGATACGTAACAAGTTCAAAAACACACAAAAAAACTTGTTTTTCGTAATGTTATCTTTTGATCCAATGTAGGGTGATTTTTTATGCTTTTTAGCGTTTTAGTGTCTAACATGCTCATAAACAGTCAAATGACACTTTTCTTGAATTCCCGTTTCATTTCCCCATATAAGGTGCTTTCCATGCATTTTGGCGTTTACGTACCTAATAATGTGAAATACACACACAATACAGGTTTTTGATAATGTTGCTCTGTCTGTCCATATAGCTATTAATCCATTTTAGCGTTTTGGTGCCTAATAAGCTCAAAAACATTCATAATACACGTCTTTGGTAATGTCCTTTCGTTTCCCCATATAGGGTACTTTGCTTGCATTTTGGCGTTTTTCTGCAAAAAAAAAAAATAAATAAATGAAAATGCTAGTTTTGGTAATGTTATTTAGTTTTTCCCTAAAGGGTGTTTTGCATGTGTTTTATCGTTTGGTACGTAAAAAGTAAAAACAAAAAAAAGGCACGTTTTTCGTGATGTTCTGTATTCCCATATAAGGTAAATTCCTTGCTTTCAAGCGACACAATGACTAACACGCACAAAAACACACAAAAAAAACGCGTTTTTGTTAATGTTTCGTTTTCCCGTATAGGGTGCTTTCAAAGCATTTTGGCATATCTATCTATCTATCTATCTATCTATCTATCTATCTATCTATCTATATATCTATATCTATATATATATATATATATATATATATATATATATATATATATATATATATATATATATATATATATATATATATATATATATATATATATATATATATATATATATATATATATATATATATATATATATATATATATATATATATATATATATATATATATATATATATATATATATATATATATATATATATATATATATATATATATATATATATATATGTTTTTTTGGGGGGGGTAAATGTTATTCTGTTTCTCAATATTGAGTGTTTTATATCCACTTTTGCTTTTTGTACTTAAAAATTTCAAAAATACACAGAAGAGATCTTTTTGCTAAAGTTGTTTTGTTTTCCCATATAGGGACTTTTCTATAATTTTTAGGATTTTAGTGCCTAACACGTTCATAAGCACTCAAGAAACCCCTTATATATATATATATATATATATATATATATATATATATATATATATATATATATATATATATATATATATATATATATATATATATATATATATATATATATATATATATATATCTTAAGAAAAAAAATCTCATAATGTCCTTTCGGTTCTTTATATAGGGTAGTTTACATACATTTTGGTTTTTCTGTATGTAACAAGTTCAATAACACTCAAAATATTTGTTTTTTGGTTATGTTTTGGTACGTAAGCTAAAAAAAAAACACTCAAAACACACGTTTTTGTTGATGTTGTTTTTATTCTCATATACGATGCGTTTTATGCTTTTCAGCGTTTGCTGTCTAGCATGCAAAAAAAAAAAAAAATATAAATAAATAAATAAATAAATAGAAATGAAAAAATAAATTTCTTATAATGCCATCTCGTTTCCACATGCATTTTGGCGTTTTCATATCTAACAGTGTGAAAGACTGTCAAAATGCACGTTTTTGTTAATGATCTGTTTCTCCACACAGAATGCTGTTAATGTGTTTTTGCATTTTGGTACCTAAGAAGTTCGAAAACACTAATAATACACTTATCTCGTTATGTGTTTACGTTTTTCTATTTTGTATTTTGCATTCATTTTTGCGTTTTTGTAAAGTACAAGCAAGAAAACACGTATAATACATTTATTTCTTAATGTCATTCTTATTCTTCTTAAAGGGAGTTTTGCATGCGTTTTAGTGTTTTGGTACCTCAGAAGCTCAAAACCTCTTATAATACACATCCCTCTTAATGTACTTTTCTTTCCGTATATAATGTACTTTGTATGGATTTTCGGCGTTTTTATACGTAACAGGCTCAATAGCAGTCAAAATACTTGTTTTGATAATGTTTTCTTTTTCTTTATCCATAAAATGTGTTTTGTATGAGTTTTTAGCGTTTTGGTACGTAAGAAAATCAATAACACTCAAAGTGCACGGTTTTCATGTTATTATTTTTTTTTTTTTTATCCCTATATACGGTGATTTCCATGCTTTTTAGCGTTTTGGTGCCTAATACTCCAAAAAAAAAAAACTTTTCCCATAATAAAAAGCTTTTTTATGCGTATTGGAATTTTGTTTCTCCTAATGTCTTTTATATCCCGATATGGAGTACTTAGCATGCATTTTGGTGTTTTTTTTACGTAACAAGCTCAAAAAAAAAATATATATATATATATTTTTTTTGTAATTTAATTTTGTTTCTCCATAAAGAGCTCTTTTCGTGCTTTTTACCCTTTTGGTAAGTGTGTAACTCAAGAACAATGAAAAAGACATTTCTTGCAAAGAAACACTCAAAACACATTTTTTTTTTTTTTTCGGGTGGGGGGGAAATATCTTTTATTTTCCCAATATATGCTGCTTTACATGCATTTCGTCAGTTTGGTACCTAACAATTAAAGAAAAAAACTGAATATACACGTTTATGGTAATTTCAGTTTCTCTATACAGAGTGCTATTAAAGCGTGTTTTGCGTTTTGTTACCACAAAGCTGAAAAAACACTTACAATAAACGTTTTTTGTAATATTTTTTTCGTTATTCCATAATTTGCTATCATTTTTCGCGTTTTCCTGTGTAGCAATGTGAATAGCACTCAAAACAAATGTTTTTCGTACTGATACATTGTTAGAGCGCTATTCGCGCGTTTTAGCGTTTTGTTAACTAAGGTCAATAATATTCATAATATTCATAATATTCGATAATATCGTTTTGTTCCATTATATAGTGTACTTTGCCTGCCTTTTGCTGCTTTTGTTCCTAACAAGCTTAAAAACACTCATAGTACACTTTATTTTATATTATTTTGTTTCTCTACAATGGGTGTTTTGTATGCGTTCCATGGTTTTGGTACGTAAGATGCTAAAAAACAAACAAAATATTTTTTTTTGTTAATGTTGTATTGTATTCCAATATAGGTTGCTTTCTATGCATTTTAGACTTTTGGTGCCTAAAACGCTCAAACAATAAAAGGCACGTTTCTGGTAATGGCATTCCGTTTCCTCATATAGAGAGATTTTCATGTATTTTGGTATTTCGGTACCCAGATATGTGAAAAAGTCTCAAAATACACATTTTTAGTAATGTCGTTTTCTTTCTCTTTGTTCATAAAAGGTGTTTTTAAAGCGTTTTAACGTTTTGATAATAAAGAAACTTAAGACACTAAATACATGTTTTTTGCTAATGTTGCTTTGTAATTCCATATAGGGTGATGTCCATGCTTTATAGTGTTTTGGTGCCTAAAACGATGAAATCAGTGAAAAGGCATGTTTCTGGTAATGTCATTTTGTTTCCCTATAAAAAGAACTTCTTTTTTTATGCATTTTGGGGTTTTGGTGCCTTACAATGACAAAATCACTCGATAGACACGTTTTTGATTATGTTCTGTGTGCTATTTACGCGTTTTAGCGTTTTTGTTACATAAGTTCACGTTTCACATTTTTTTATGGATTTTTGGGTTTTGGTGCCTCATAATGACAAAATCACTCGATACACACGTTTTTGATAATGTTCTGTGTGCTATTTACGCGTTTTAGTGTTTTTGTTACATAAGTTTATGTTTCTGGTAATTAAGTTTTGTTTCACCATATAGGGTATTTTGCATGCAGTTTGCCGTTTTTCTTTCTAACAAGCTCGAAATTACTGAAAATATATATATTTTTGGTAATGTTATTCTGTTTTTCCATAATGGGTGTTTTGCCTGCGTTTTATCGGTTTCTTACTTAAGAAGCTCAAAAACACCAAAAAACAGGAGTTTTTTGGTATTGTTGTTTACATACAGAGTGCTATTCATGGGTTTTTGAGTTTTGATACCTAAGAGCCTCAAAAAGTTAAAAAATACCCGTTTCTGGAAGTATAATTTTATTTCACATGATTTTTAGCATTTTGGTACCTAACACGATCAAAAGCATTTAAAACACACATTTTTGGTAATGTTGCGTTTCCCCCTATGAAGTGATTTTCTTATATTTTTGCGTTTTTTGTACGTAACAATGTGAAAATACTGAAAATACACGTTTTTGGTAATGTTCTTATGTTTCTCCATATAGACTGCTATTCACGCAATTTTCCGTTTCGTTAGCTAAGCAGCTCAAAAACACTTATTACACACGTGTTTAAGAAAAATCCCTTTGTTTCCCCATATAGAGAGATTTGCATGCATTTAAGAGTTTTTGTATCTGACGAGCTCAAACAATACTCGTTTTTGGTAACGTTGTTCTGTTTTTTTTTTTTTTTTCAAATCACATGATTTGCATGCATTTTCGTGTTTTTGAACATAAGGCGAAAACACTAAAAAAATCACTTTTTTTGGTAATGTTGTTCTGTTTCTCTATATAAAGTGTTTTTTTTTTATATGTGTTTTATTGTTTTGGTACCTAAGAAGCTCAGGAACTCTCGTTATACACGTTTTTTTTTTTTTTTTATGTAGGAAGGACACTGGTCAAGGGCAACAAAAAATCCAATAGAAAAATAATGCCCACTGAAATGCCAGTCCCACAAAATGGTCAAAGCAGTGGTCAAAAATTGATGAATAAGTGTCTTGAAACCACCCTTTTGAAGGAATTCAAGTCATAGGAAGGTGGAAATACAGAAGCAGGCAGGAAGTTCCAGAGTTTACCAGAGAAAGGAATGAATGATTAAGAATACTGGTTAACTCTTGCGTTAGAGAGGTGGACAGAATAGGGGTGAGAGAAAGAAGAAAGTCTTGTCCAGCGAGGCCGCGGAAGGAGGAGAGGCATGCATTTAGCAAGATCAGAGGAGCAGTTAGCATGAAAATAGCAGTAGAAGACAGCTAGATATGCAACATTGCGGCGGTGAGAAAGAGGCTGAAGACAGTCAGAGGAGAGGAGTTCATGAGACGAAAAGCTTTTGATTCCACCCTGTCTAGAAGAGCAGTATGAGTGGTACCCGCCCAGATATGTGAAGCATACTCCATACATGGACGGATAAGGCCCTTGTACAGAGCTAGCAGCTGGGGGGGGTGAGAAAAAAGATGTGAAGTTTCCAGTTCAGATTATAAGTAAAGGACAGACCGAGGATGTTCACTGTAGAAGAGGGGAACAGTTGAGCGTCATTGAAGAAGAGAGGATATTTGTCTGGAAGGTTGTGTTGAGTTGATAGATGGAGGAATTGAGTTTTTGAGGCATTGAACAATACCAAGTTTGCTCTGCCCCAATCAGAAATTTTAGAAAGACCAGAAGTCAAGCGTTCTGTGGCTTCCTTGCGTGATATGTTTACCTCCTGAAGGGTTGGACGTCTATGAAAAGACGTGGAAAAGTGCAGGGTGGTATCATCAGCGTAGGAGTGGATAGAACAAGAAGTTTGGTTTAGAAGATCATTAATGAATAATAAGAAGAGAGTGGGTGACAGAACAGAACCCTGAGGAACACCACTGTTAATAGATTTAGGAGAAGAACAGTGACCGTCTACCACAGCAGCAATAGAACGGTCAGAAAGGAAACTTGAGATGAAGTTACAGAGAGAAGGATAAAAACCGTAGTAGGGTAGTTTGGAAATCAAAGCTTTGTGCAAGACTCTATCAAAAGCTTTTGATATGTCCAAGGCAACAGCAAAAGTTTCACCAAAATCTTTAAAAGAGGATGACCAAGACTCAGTAAGGAAAGCCAGAAGATTACCAGTAGAGCGGCCTTGACGGAACCCATACTGGCGATCAGATAGAAGGTTATGAAGTGATAGATGTTTAAGAATCTTCCTGTTGAGGATAGATTCAAAACTTTAGATAGGCAGGAAACATCTAGCGATTTGATATGTAAATTGCGTAAAACACTGAAAAAAGACGTTTTTGATAATGCTGTTTGGTTTTTCCATATAGGTTACTTCAAATTCTTTTCAGCGTTTTGGTGCCTAACACTTTCATAAACACTCAATATACACGTTTATTGAAATGTCGTTTCGATAAATTGTTCTTACTTAACAATATGAAATACACTCAAAATAAATATTTTTGGTTATGATATGGTTTTTCCATATAAAGAGTTGTTCATGCATTTTATTGTTTTGGTACTTAAGAAACTCAAAAACACTAATACTACACATTTATCGTAATATCCTTTCGTTTCCCCATATAGGTTATTTATCATGCATTTTGGCGTTTTTGTACATAACAAGCTCAAAAACACTCAAAATACTTGTTTATTGGTAATATTACTCTGCTTCTCCATAAAGGGTGTTTTTCATAAATTTTTGCGATTTAGTACGTAGGTAGCTCAAAAAAACTCAAAAGACACTTTCTTGGTATTGTTGTTCTGTTTTTCTATACAATATTGCTTTTCAAGTTTTATTTTTTTTTTTTTTAGCGTTCTAACACGCACAAATACATTTAAAAGATTTTATTTATTTATTTATTCTTTTTTTGATATTTTGTTTTCCTATTTAGAGGAGTGTGTGCATTTTGGCGTTTTGGTACCTACGATGTAAAAAAAATTAAGAATACACGTATTTGGTAATGTTGTTCTGTTTCTCCATATATAAAGTTGTGCTGAGAGAGAGAAAACAATTGATTTTCATAAGAGACCAAAAGTAAATAGGTATATCTGAGCAATATAGGAAAAAAAAAAAAAAAAAACTTACACGTCTTGCAGCGGGTGAAATTCATGCGAGTTAACGTTTCGGTAGGTACCTAAGAAGCTCAAAAGCACCTATAACAAACCTTTCACGTAATGTTCTTTCGTTCCCCCGCGTAAGGAATTTTCTAAGAAGCCGAAAACACTCAAACTACACGTTTTTGGTAAAGTTATGATATTTTCCCATAAGTGTGTTTTGCAGGCATTTTAGCGTTTTGGCACGGAAGTAGCTCAAAAACACCGAAAGTAGAAGCTTTTGGTAATGTTATTTTTTTCCCCATATGGTGTTCTTTTCATGCTTTTTAGCGTTTTAGTACCTAGCGCGCTCATAAATACTAAAAAGACACGTTTCTGGAAATCTTGTTTCTTTTCCAGTTTTCCAGTTTTCTTCAGTTTGGCGTTTTGGTAGTACAAAGTGAAATACACTTAAAAGTTCTACAGTTTCTCCATAATGAGTGCTATTTTTGCATGCCTTTTGGCATTAGTCTACCTAACAAACTCTAAAAAAACTCAAAACATCTTTTTCTTTATAATGTTATTCTGTTTCTATTTAAAAGGTGTTTTGTATGCGTTTTAGCATTTTAGTACGCAAGTAGCTCAAAAAACACTCACACGACACTAACAATGTAAAATACACGTAAAATACACGTTTTTTTAATGTTTTTTTTTGTTTTTCCATATACAGTGGTATTAATACATTTTATTTTTTTGGTAACTAATAAGTTCAAAAACACTCATAATAGATGTTTCTCGTATTTTTTTTTGTTTGTATCCACATTTGAAGTAGTTTGAAGCATTTTGGCATTTTTGTAACATCCTCAAAAACATTCAAATTACGTGTATTTGATATTTAGCTTGTTATCCATACAGAGATACATATGTTTTGGCATTTTCTTACGTAAGTAGCTCAAAACACTGGAAAGAAAATTTTTTGTTAAGGATCTTTTGTTTTCCCCCTATAGGGGGCTTTCCATCCTTTTTACCGTTTCGTTTCCTAGCACGCTCTCAAACACTCGAAAGACACGTTTCTGGAAATCTCCTTTTCTTTCTCCATATAGGATGTTTTCTATGCTTTTTGGCAATTTAGTACCTAACAATGTGAAATACATTAAAAATGTACCTCTTTTCTAGTGTTTTTGTTTCTCAATACAAAATGATATCCATGCATTTTAGCGTTTTGGTACCTGAGAAGCTCAAATACTCGTAATATCTTCTTTCCCTATATAGAATACTTTCCACGCATTTTTGGCATTTTTCTACTTAACAATCTGAAAAGCACTTCAAATACACGTTTTTAATAGAAATATGCTCTTTTTTCATGAAGGGTGTTTTACATGTGTTTTGGCGTTTTGGTAAGTAGCTCAAAGCACTAAAAGGAGACGTTTTTGTTAATTTTTTTTTATGATTTTCGGCGTTTTGGTACCTAACAAAGTGAAAAAAAAACATTCAAAATACTTGTTTTGGATTTTGTTTTAGTTTTTCTTTTTTTTTTCTCTAGAAAAGGAGTTTTGCATGCGTTTTAGCGTTTTGGTACATAAGTGGTTCAAAAACATTCCAAAAACTCATTTTTGTTAATGTTTTATTCTTCTATACAATATGATATCTATGCTTTTTAACGTTTATGGTGCCTAAGACGCTGAAAAACTCTCAAAAGACATTTCTGTTAATGTCGTTTCGTTTCCCCCATATTGGTGGCTCTGCATGCATTTTAGTGTTTGGTACCTAACAACGTGAAAAAAAATAAACTAAAAAATACACGTCTTTGGTAAAGAAGTTTTGTTTCGCCATACAGAGAGCTATTTATGCCTTTTAACGCTTTGGTACCTAAGAAGCTTAATAACTCTCATAATACACGTTTCTTTTAGTGTTTTTTTTTCTTTTTCCCCATATAGAGTACTTTCCATGCATTTTTGTGCGTAACCTCAAAAACTCAGAAAATTCACATTTTTGGTAAAGTTATACTGTTTCTCCATAAAGGAGTTTTTGCTACGTAAGTAGCTTAAAAACACCGAAAAGAGAAGTAATTGATAATGATATATTGTTTTCCATATAGGGCACTTTCTATGCTTTCTAGCGTTTTGGTGCCTAACATGTCCATAATCACATAACAAACACATTTCTTGCAATATCGTTTCCTTTCCCCATATAAGGTACATATACATTTTCATTTTTTGGTACCTAACTGTGAAATACACTAAAAAAAATGCATGTTTTTTGGTAGTGTTGTTCATGCGTTTTAGTGTTTTGGTACATGATAAGCTCAAAATTATTCTTAAAACACGTTTCTTGTAATGACTTTTTTTCTCCCCATAGAGGTTCTTTTGCATGCATTTTGGCGTTTATGTACGCAACAAGCACAAAAAACACTGAAAATGTTTGTTTTTGGTAATATTTTTTTTCGTTTCAATATAGTGTGTTTCGCGTGCGTTTTAACATTTTGGTACATATGTAAATAAAAAAAAATCCAAATTTTGGCTTTTTTAAAGCTTTTTAGAATTTTGTTGTCTAATATGCAGAAAAATGCTAAAGAAATACGTTTCTATTAATGTATTTTCCTTTTCCCATATAGTGCATATTCCATGGATTTTGGCGTTTTGGTAATTAAGTGTAAAAAACACTGAAAATACATGTTTTTTGGGTAATATTGTTGTTTTTCCAAATGGAGTGCTATTCAACGATTTTTAGCTTTTTAGAACCTAAGAAACACTCTTAAAACACCTCTTTTTTTTCCAGTGTTCATTCGTTTTCCCATTTTTCTCGTTTCATTTTTTGTATTGTTATTCTGTTTCTCAATATCGAGTGTTTCATTCTCGCGTTTTGGTACCTAAGAAGATAAAAAAAACACTAAATATACACGTCTCTCGTAATGTTCTTTAGTTTCCCGATGCATTTTGCATGCATTTTGTAGTTTATGTACGTAACATAGTGACAACACAAATATTGTTTTTGATAATGTTACTCTGTGTTCCAATACAAGGGGGATTTTGTATACGTTTTAGGGTTTTGTTAATTAAGAAGCCTAAAAACACTCAAAATAACGTTAGCTTTTTGGTACGTAAGAATATAAAAACACTCAAAGAATACATTTTTTGTAATGTTATTTGGTAATCCCATACAGTGTGATTTCCATGCATTTTAGCGTTTTGCTGCATAACATGCTGGTAAACATTCTAAAGAGCTGTTTCTGGAAATGTTTAATTTTCCCATATAGGAAGCTTTACGTGTATTTTGACAAGTTTGATACATGATAAAGCAAAAAACGCTCAAAATACACTTTTTTTGGTAATGTTCTGTTACTCCACATTGAAGTGGTTTTGCGTTTTGGAACCTAAGAAGCTCAAAAGCACTCATGATACAATTTCTTTGTAATGCCTTTTCGTTATTACATATAAGATACTTTGTATGAATTTTCGCGTTTTCGTACATACAAATGTTACTAAAAGTCGTTTTTTTTTTTCCCAGAAGAGGTTCATTTTTATGCATTTTGGTGTTTTGGTGTCTAACTGTGAAAACATACAAACATCAAAATTTTTGTAATCTGTTTCTCTATATAGAGTGCTATTCATGCATTTTAGCGTTAGGTACTTATGAAGCTCAAAAATACTCAAAATACACGTCTCTCGTAATGTTCTTTTATTTGCCGTTGTTGCGTACTTTCAATAAATATTTGCGGTTTTGTACATAACAAGCACAAAAACATTGAAAATACAAGTTTTTTTTTCCTTTTAAGATATTGTGTTTCTCTATATTATTTTTGCATGCTGTTTTGCGTTTTGACATGTAAATAGCTGAAAAAAAAAAAAAACTGACAAGACGAGTTTTTAGTAATATTGTCTTTTTTCCCCATATAAGGGGTTTTTATGCGTTTTAGTGTTATCGTGGCTAACACTCATCAAATGACACTAACAAGACAAATTCCTGGAAATATAGTTTTAAATCACAATAGAGGGTGCTTAGCATGCATTTTGGCATTCTGGAATATAAGAATGTGAAAAATATTACAAGTTTTTCAAAATGTTGTTCTCTTTTCCATATATTATTCTATTCTAAGAGGTTTGGTATGTAGGACGATGAGAAGCACTCATAATACTCATTTCTCATGATATTCTTTCGGTACCCCTTATGAGGTAATTTCCATGCATTTTGTCGTTTTTATACGTAACAAACTCAAAAATACTCAAAATCCTTGTTTTTTTTCATAATATTTTTCTTTCTCTATAAAAATTTTCCATGCGTTTGAGAGTTTTGGTAAGTAAGAAGCTGAAACACTCAATATACGTTTTTTGTAATACTATTTGGTATTCCCATATATGGTGATTTCCATGCATTTTAGCGTTTTGGTGCTGAACATGCTTATAAACACTTCAAAAAACATGTATCTGGAAATGTCATTTCTTTTACCCATAAACGGTGAATTGCATGCATTTTTTGATGTGTGGTACCTACCAATGCAAAAAAAAAAAAAAAAAAAAAAATGTTTTTGGTAATCTTTTGTTTCTCCATATGTAATGCTATTGAAGACTTTTTGCTTTTTCGACACTAAGAAGCTGGAAAAACACTCATAATACACTTTTCTCGCAATGTCTTTTCATTATTCAATATAGAATATTTTGCATGAATTTACGTGTTTTCGTACATAACAATATGAACAACACTCATAACACACGTTTTTAGTAATATTGTTCTACATATTACTATTGAGCGTTTTTGCTATAATACTTTTGTATGGTAATATTGTTATGTTTCACCATAAGAGTGCATTGCTTGCATTTTGCCGTTTCTCTACCTAACAAGCTCAAAATTACATATAATACACATTTTTGGTAATATGATTATGTTTCTCATATATATATATATATATATATATATATATATATATATATATATATATATATATATATATATATATATATATATATATATATATATATATATATATATATATATATATATATATATATATATATATATATATATATATATATATATATATATATATATATATATATATATATATATATATATATATATATATATATATATATATTCAACATTCAAGATACACGATTTTTCATAATGCTGTTCTAATTTTTCAAATAGAGTGTTATTCAACGCATTCTCGCGTTTTGGAACCGTTTTGGAAGCTCAAAAATACTCCTTATACACGTTTCTCGTAATGTTCTTTCCTTTTCCCATATAGGATATAGGATCATTTTTAGCGATTTAGTAGGAAAGTACCTCAAAAACACTGAAAAGCAACGTGTTTTATGAAATTTTGTTTTCCAGAATAACGTGCTTTCCATACTTTTTCGCTTTTTGTTGTCTAACAGGCATAAAAATAATTATAAGATACGTTTCCTTTAATATTGTTTCATTTAACCATAGAGGGTGCAATGAATGCATTTTGGCGTTTTCTTATCTAATGATGTGAAAATCACTCAAAACCGATATTCTTTAAATGTTCTGTTTCTCCACTTAATACTATTTATACGTTATAGCGTTTAGGTGCCTAAGAAGCTATGAAATACTCAAAATACACGTCTCTCATAATGTTCTTTTGGGGGTCTTGTACGTAACTCGCTCATAAACACTGAAAATACACGTTTTTATTAAAGTTTTGCATGCGTTTCTGTCCGTAAATGGCTAAAAACTCAAAAGATACGTTTTTGGTGATATTATTTTTTCCCCAATATAGGGTGTTTTCCAAGCCTTTTAGAGCTTTCGAACTTTCCACGAACCAGAAGACACTCAAAAGATATATTTCTGAAAAATAAGTTTCAATTCTCCATAAATGGTGCATAGAGGGTGCATTTTGATATCTAAGAATGTTAAAAACTCTTAAAATTAACGTTTTCGATTATGTGCTGTGAACTTCCCTTTGTGTCTCACAACACAAGGGGGCAGTCACAGCCTGCCCTCTAAAGACAACTTTCTTCCTCCACACAAAACTACAAGCACCTAATAAAACACACATCCTTCACTCAAAAATTTTAAAATCATGGCGACTCCTACACCAGCCTCGGAGTTCCCATCTGGGGAGGGGACCATAAATGTCCCCAGGTCGGACTGCCTTTCTGTCGACGACCCTAAGTGTCTTGACAACCCCCTCAACTTTTTCTTCATTATCTTCTGCAACATTCGCGGTCTAAGATCTAATTTTCAATCTGTAGAACACCACCTCTCCTCTTCTAAACCTCATCTTCTTTTCCTCACTGAAACTCAGGTGTCTGAGGCAACTGACAGTAGCCCCTTTTCTGTTCCCTCCTACTTTCTCTATCCTCATTTTCGATCCAAAGCTGGATGCTGCGTTTATGTTTATGACTTAACCTGCTCTCGTGCCCACGCTCTTGAATCTTCCGAGTTTTCCACCATCTGGCTACGACTACAGAGTCATTCTCATACTAAATTTATCTGTGCTGTATACCTCTCTCCTAACTCCTCTGACTATAAGAAATTCTTTGACTACTTAACTTCCAAAGTGGACCACATTCTGACCCTCTTCCCTTTTGCAGAGATCTCCATTCTTGGAAATTTCAATGTTCACCACCAGCTTTGGCTTTCCTCTCCCTTCACTGACCATCCTGGTGAACTAGCCTACAACTTTGCTATCCTCCATGACCTAGAGCAATTGGTGCAACACCCTACTCGTATTCCTGACCGTCTTGGAGATACGACCAACATTCTTGACCTTTTCCTGACCTCTAATCCTTCTGCTTATGCTGTCACCCTTTCTTCTCCGTTGGGCTCCTCCGATCACAATCTCATATCTTTATCTTGTCCTATCACTCCATAACAGAGGTGATAGTGTCTGGCATGGAGGCGTACATTCCTCACTCTTTTTCTCGTCCTAAACCTTCTAAACCTTGGTTCAGCTTGTTCTCGTGCTATACATGATAGAGAGGTGGCCCACAAAAGGTACTTAAGCCTTCCATCAACAGAATCTCATGAACTTTATATTTTTGCCCGGAACCATGCCAAGTCTGTTCTCCAACTAACCAAAAACTCCTTCATTAACAGAAAATGTCAAAACCTTTCAAGATATAACCTTTTCAAGATATATATATATATATATATATATATATATATATATATATATATATATATATATATATATATATATATATATATATATATATATATATATATATATATATATATATATATATATATATATATATATATATATATATATATATATATATATATATATATATATATATATATATATATATATATATATATATATATATATATACATATATATATATTTTTTTTTTTTTTCCATATAGAGTGTTTTTCATGGGTTTTAGCGTTTTGGTACATAAGGAACATTTATAATATCCATTTCAAGTAATGTTCTTTCATTATCCGGTATAGGGAATTTTTAATAAATTGCATCGTTTTTATCCGTAACATGCTCAAAACACTAAAAATACTAGTTTTTGGAAATGTTATTCTTTCTCTATTAAAGGTGTTTTGCTTGTGTTTTAGAATTTTGGTACGTAAGAAGCTCAAAACACTCAAAAGACACGTTTTTCGTAATGTTCTTTGGTATTCGTATAATTATAGGGTTATGCTTTTTAGCATTTTGGTGTACAAAATCCTCATAAACACTCCAAAACCATGTATGTGGAAATGTAATTTTTTTCCCCTATATACGGTGAACTGAATACATTATGGATGTTTGGTACCTAACAATACAAAAAAAGACTCAAAATACACGTTTTTCGTAATGTTGATCTGTTTCCCCATATATAATGTTCCTAAAGAGTTTCTGAGTTTTGGACATTAAGAAGCTGAAAACCATTCATAACACACTTTTCTCGTAATGTCTTTCCGTTGTTAAATCGAGGATATTTTGCATGAATTTAAGCGTTTTCGTACATAATGATATGAATAACATTCATAATACGTTTTTGATGGTGTTATTCTTTTTCTTCATATAGAGTGCTATTGAGCGTTTTTTTTTTTCAAATAAGGACTTCAATAACATTCATAATCTTGTTATGTTTCACCATATAGGTTATATTTCGTGCATTTTGCCGTTTCTGTACCTAATAAGCTAAAAAAAAAAAAACACTCATAATATACATTTTTGGTAATATTATTCAGTTTCTCCATAACGGGTGTTTTGCATGAATTTTAGCGATATGGTACGTCAGACAATCAAACACTCAGACGAAACCTTTTTTGGTAAACCAAGCTGTTTTTTTTTTATTGAAAATAGGGTGCTCTCCATGTATTTTAGCGTTTTGGTGCCTAAAACGCAAAAAAAAAAAAAAAAAAAACTAAAAAGACACGCTTCTGGTAATTTCACATTGTTTTCCTATATAGGGTGATTAGCTTGAATTTTACCGTTTTGGTACCTAACAATGTAAAAAACACTCAAAATACAAGTTTTTGACAATGTTGTTCTGTTTGTCTATATAGAGTTCTATTTAAACGCGTTTTCGCGTTTTGTTACCTAACAAGCTCGAAAACACTCCAAATACGCGTTTCTCGTTAGGTCCTTTTGGTTACCTATATAGTATACTATACATGCATTTTGGCAATGTAAGAATCTCAAAAACAATCATTTCATATTTAATTTTGGTAATGTTACTCTGTGTCACGATCAAGGGGATTTTCCATGTTTTAAGCTTTTTCATAGGTACCTCAAAACACTGAAAAGGAACAGTTTTGGTAATGATGTTTTGTTTTTTTCCATATCGAGTCCTTTCTATGATTTTTAGCGTTATGTTGTCTAACACTCATAAGATATGTTTCCTGTAATGTCGTTTTATTTCACCATAGAGAGCGCTTTACATGTATTTTGGCGTTTTGTTTTCTGTGAAAAACACTCAAAATACACAATTTTTGTAATGTTGTTCTGTTTCTCCAAATAGAGAGCTATTTATGCGTTTAAGCGTTTTGTTCCCTAAGAAGCTCGAAAGAAAAAAAAAAATCAAAATACACGTCTTGCGTAATGTTCTTTTCTTTTCCGATGTGGTGTACTTTATATTTTAGTGTTTTTTTTTTTTTACGTAAAAAGCTCATAAACACTAAAAATACACGTTTTTGGTAAAGTTATTTTGTTTTGCATTTTAAACAGTGTTTTGAATGCATTTAAGCGTTTTGGTACGTAAGCATCTAAAAAAGACAACGTGTCTAGGTAATATATATAAATGTATATATATATATATATATATATATATATATATATATATATATATATATATATATATATATATATATATATATATATATATATATATATATATATATATATATATATATATATATATATATATATATATATATAGCTATAGAGTGTTTTTCATCCTTTTTGTGCTTTTGTGCCGAACCCGCTCCAAAAGACATTCAAAAGACATGTTTTCGGTGATGTTATTCTTTTTCTCAATAAGAAAGTTGTGCATGCCTTTTAGCTCTTTTTTGGACTTAAGAAGGTCCTAAACACTTCAGAGATATGTTTTTGGTAATGTTGCTTTTTTTTTATATAACAAACTCAAAAAATCTTAAAATACACGGTTTTTGGTAAAGGTATACTGTTTCTCAGTATTTATTTTTATTTATTTATTTATTTTATCTATTTATTTTTATTTTTATTTTATTTTTTTTATTTATTTATTTTTTTTTGTATGGGTTTCGGCGTTTTATTACGTAAGTAAATCCAAAAAAAGACACAATATTGGTAATATTGTTTCGTTTTAATTTATAGGGTTTTTTTCCATGTTTTTTTGTGCGTAACTAGATTCATATGTTTTAGCGTTTTTGTACCTAAGAAACTCAAAAACACTCATAATGTGCGATTTTCTTAATCACTTTTTGTTTCGCCATATAGGGTAAATTATATGTATTTTCACGATATGGCATCTAAGAATGTGAAATACACTGAAATTACACGTTCTTTTTTTCTCTCTGTTTCTTGATATAGAGTACTATTCATGCGTTTTAAACCTTTATGTAAATGTTATTTATTTTTTTACATATAGGGTGATCGGCATGCATTTTTGCGATTTGTTATCTATAAATGTGAAATACACTAAAATACAGATTTTTGGTAGTTTTCTTTTTTTTTTTTTTCCCCACATTGAGTGCTATTTATGTGTTCTCATGTGTTGGTACCGAGGAATCTCAAAAACACTCACAATACACGCTTCTTGGAAAGTCTTTTCGTTTTCCCCTTTTCATGCTTTTTTTTTGGTATTTTTCAACGTAAGAAGCTCAAAAACATTCAAAATGTTTTTTTTTCTTTTTTTTTGGTAATATTATCCTGTTTCTCCATACAGGGTTCTGGTACATAAGAAACTGAAAACACTCAAAAGACACATCTTTGATAATTTTGTTTTCTATTCCTATATAAAGTGCTTTCCGTGCTTCTTAAAGCTTTGGCGCCTAGCCTGCACAAAAACACTCGAAATACTTTTTTCTTGGAATGTTGTTTCGTTTCTTCATGTAAGGGACTTCCTATGCATTTTCGAGTTTTGATGCCTAAGAATGAGCTAAAGCCTCAAATTACACGTTTTTTTGGTAATCTATTTCTCATTATAGAGTGTTATTAAAGTTTTTTTTCGAATTTTGGTAGTTAAGAAGCTCAAAAACGCTCATAATACACTTTGCATGCATTTTGACTTCGTTTTACGTAGCAAGCTCAACCACACTTCTAATAGTTGCTTTTGGTTAGGATATTTTGTTTTTCCACAAAGCGTTTTTGCATGTGTTTTTGGTTTTGGTTAGTAGCTCAAAACACTTAAAAGAGACGTTTTTTGTAATATTTTCCTCTCGCATATAGGGTGTTTTCAATGCTTTCTAGCGTTTTGGTACCTAACACGTTCATATACACTCTAAAGACACCTTACTGGAAATGTCGTTTCCTTTTTTCCATATAGGATACTTTGCATGCATTTTGGCGTGTGAAATACACACAAAATTTCACGTTTTTTTTTTTTTTTTTTTTGTTATCGAAATACATATATAATGCTATTCCTGCATTTTAGCGTTCCGGAACCTATGAAGTTCATAAACAACTATAATACACGTTTCTCTTTATTTCTTTTCTTTTTCCGCATATATAGTACTTAGCATGCATTTTGTCGCTTTTGTACGTAACAAGCTGAAAAACTCCAAATACTTGTCATTGGTAATGTTAATCTGTTTTTCCATAAAGAGTGTTTTGTATGTGCTTTAGCTTTCTGATAGCCTCAAAAACACTCAAAAGACAAATTTTTCTTTTTTTTTCTTTGTATTCCCATATAAGGTGATTTCTATGATTTCTTTTTACGTTTTTATGGCTCACACTATAAAAAAAAAAAAAACTCACACAACACGTTTCTGGGATTTTTCGTTCTTTCCCCATATAGGGCATGAATTTCGTCGTTTTGGTACTTACTGATGTGAAAATCACTCAAAATACACGTTTTCCGGTAATGTTGATCTGTTTCTCAATGTAGAGCTTCCCTTACTTCTTATGTTTTTTTATATTCTTAAAAAAAAAATAATAATAATAATAATAATAATGATCCCTTATTTTAGATTTATGTCACTTGAAATTATCAGGACCTTAATTTTCATTCACTCCAAAACTCACTCCATGCACACCTGGCTCCCTAATGTCACCTGAGCACCGGAAGCAGAAATATAGTAAACCATATAAAAAAAAATAAAAATAATAAAAATATAATAATAATAATAATGATAATAATAATAATAATAATAATAATAATAATAATAATAATAATAATAATAATAATAATAATAATAATAATAGTAATAATAATAATGATAATAATGATAATAATAATGTTAATAATAATAATAATAAAAATAACTTTCCTTGATGTCATCTTCATAACTTGGATCACCCAAATTATTATCCTTTTTCTCATACAATTCTTCATCTAGTGTAATTGTTCCCTCGTTTTTCTCCCTCACGCTGGCAATCTGGAGCGGTGAAGGCTCACGTTTGATTAACTTAATAAGTATTAACACCACAGCAAGCAAGGAGAGAGAGAGAGAGAGAGAGAGAGAGAGAGAGAGAGAGAGAGAGAGAGAGAGAGAGAGAGAGAGAGAGAGAGAGAGAGAGAGAGAGAGAGAGAGAGAGAGAGAGAAAGAGAGAGAGAGAGAGTTTTAAAAAATACAAGTGAATTAAGGAAGGAGAGAAGAGCGAGTGAGTTAAAAATACGAAAAAGGAAGAAACGAAGAAAAGAAGAAAGGAAAGAAGAGCGAGTGGTAGTTAAAAAAGTAACACGCGAGAAAGTAAGAAATGAAGGAAAGTAAGGATTGAAGGAAGAAAGACCAAGTGAATGTAAGAAAATGAGTGACAGAAGGAAGAAAGAGTGTGTAAAGGATTAAAGTAAGCGAATAAAAGAAGGAAGGAAGCAACAAAGGAAGGAAGGAAGGAAGGAGCGAAGGAAGGAAGGAAGGAAGGTGAGGAACATAGCCTTTTAAAAGTTTGACAGAAATCTCAAACCAAGAGGAAGAAGAGAGAATTCGCTTGTATGTTGGATGGGAATAGTGAAGGAAAGGAAGTAGGGAAAGAAGGAAGGGTGGTGGTGGAAGGAGAGAGAGAGAGAGAGAGAGAGAGAGAGAGAGAGAGAGAGAGAGAGAGAGAGAGAGAGAGAGAGAGAGAGAGAGAGAGAGAGAGAGAGAGAGAGAGAGAGAGAGAGAGAGAGAGAGAGAGAGAGAGAGAGAGAGAGAGAGAGAGAGAGAGAGAGAGAGAGAGAGAGAGAGAGAGAGAGAGAGAGAGAGAGAGAGAGAGAGAGAGAGAGAGAGAGAGGAGGTTTCAAATCCGCTTGTTTGGAGTGAAGAGGAAAGAAAGAAAAGGGGAAGGAAGGTGGAGACGTGATATTTCCTTCTTTGAGTGAGGGAAGAGGAGAGGAAGCAAAGTGAAAGAAGGAAGGGATCTCATGGATAATAAAGGAAGAATGGGGGAAGGGAGGGATGAAGTACAAGAGATATGTGAATGAGGATATAGATTAAGAAAGGAAGGGAGGGAAGGAAGAGGGAGGAAGGAAGGAGGTAGGTAAGAAATGAAAGCCAGAGAGAGACAGACAGAGAGAGAGAGAGAGAGATACCGGGACAATTAGTTGTCCTGTTTCCTGTCAATTCCAACATGTTATCAGTAGTGTTATGCGATGACTGTATCTAAAAATCACATATAATATCGTCCAAGATTTATTTATTTCTAACTCGCCTCAAATGCGCACTGTAGGCAAGCTGAAGTCATTGCCCTAAATAAATCATTGCTATTATGAGAGACACATTGATACGCATGGCACTCAGAGGTACAACCTCGTCTTGCCTCACTGATGAACCAATTTTCTCTCTCGCGTCAACCAACACCACTTCTCATGTACTGACGACGATTTAATATTCATCGCAAAATTCAATCTCGATTCGGAAACTTACCATCCAAAATTCGTTCCGGCCCGTGGAGGACAGGGGGAGCGTTCTGGAGGGGAGGGTGGCTGTCTGGTTCCACCCGGGGCCCAGGGCGGGGATCGGGCAGCAAGTCCCGCTCCTCCTTTACCTCCTTATTAAGATATGATCGTCCACTTCCAGCCCCTCACACTCAACAAGAGGCCATCGTTAACACTACGCACCAACCACCAGATACTGCCACCACTGAAGCCCTGATGGGGAGATACGGGCTCCTCCTTCCGTGACAGTGTCTGGTGAATTGTGTGTAGTAGTTCATCAAAAATTAGCGTTCAGGACCTAACTACAAAGGAGTAAATTGGCCTCCATCAAGCCCCAAACACTGCCATGCGAGGGACCTCTTTTGGGGAGAAGAGTGCGCCTTCCATGGCAGTGACTGGTGAGTTTGTCAAAATTGTCTTTCTAATGACCTATTGTTCAGTGTGAGGGGCTGGAGGGTTGCAGCGCCACTGCCCCAACACTTCGTGAAAACTTGCTTCGTTTAATGCGATTCCCGCGTCGTCATCGTGAAATTCGCTTCGTTTAATGTGATTTCCGCTTCGTTATCGTGAAACTCGCTTCGTTATCGTGAAAATCGCATCGTTATCGTGAAACTCGCTTCGTTTAATGTGATTCCCGCGTTGTTATCGTGAAAATTGCTTCGTTATCGTGAAAACCGCATCGTTATTATGAAACTCGCTTCGTTTAAATTGATTCCCGCGTCTTATTGAAAACTGCATTGTTATCGTGAAAACTGCATCGTTATCGTGAAATCCGCTTCGTTATCGTGAAAATCGCATCGTTATCGGCACCGGCATCGTTTATTTATTTATTTATTTATTTTAATCTATTTACTCATTTACCTTTCTATTACTTTATTTTCTATATTTATTTATATTTATTTATTTCCTTTTCCTTTTATTCATTTATTTTGGTTAACGGGAGACCTCAACCTGCAGCTGACAGACATTTTGGGCAACATGACACGGTGATAAATACTCAAAAGACACATTTCTGATAAAGTCGTTTGTTTCACGCATTTTGGCGTTTTAGTATCTTTGTATTGTTGTTTGTGCATATAGAGTGCTTGTCATGCATTTTAGTATTATGGTACGTAGAAATGTAATATCTCATGTAAAACACTTTTCTCGTAATGTCCTTTCGTTTCCCCACACAGAGTACTTTGCGTGCAGTTTTGCATTGTTCTACATAACAAGCTAAAAACATTCAAAATACTCGTTTTTGGGATAGTTATACTGTTTTTCCATGAAGAATTTTTCTGGAAGCGTTTCAGCGTTTTGGTACTTATGTAGCTCAAAAAAAATGAAAAGATAGGTTTTTGGTAATGTTGCTTTGTTTTCCTATATAGGGAGCTTTCCATGTTTTTTTAATTTGTGCCTAGCCCGCTCATAAACACTTCAGAAACACGTTTCGGGAAATATCGTTTCCTTTCCTCATATACAAATGTTTTGCGTACATTTTGGCGATTGGGTACCTAACAGTGTGAAAATAAACTTTTTTCGTAATATTTTCTCTTTCTCCATATAGAGTACTATTCATACGTTTTTCCATTGTGGTACCTAAGAATCTTAAAAATTCTTATAGCAATCATTTCTAGTAATGTCTTTTCATTTCCTCATATAAAGTACTTTCCATATATGTTGGCGTTTATGTAGGTAATAAACTGAAAAACACTCACAATATTTGTTTTTTGGTAATAAAAGAGTGTTTTCATTTTTTATATATATATTTTTTTTAGTGTTTTGGTACCTAAGTAGCTGAAAACACTCAAAAGACACGTTTTTTGTAATGTTATTTTGTATTCCCATATACGATGGTTTCCATATTTTTTTTTGCGTTTTGGTGCCTAACACGCTCATAAACTCATAAAAGATATTTTTTTAGAAATCTCGTTTACTTTACCCATGCCTAACACATACACATTTTTGGTAATATTATTCTGTTTCTCTATATAGAGTGCTATTCATGCGTTTTAGCATTATGATACCTAAGAAGCTCAGAAACTCTTATAATACACGCTTATCGTAATGTTCCTTCGTTTCCCCGTATAGATTACTCCCCTTGGATTTTGGCGTTTTTTACGACAAAGATAAAAAAAAAGAATGCTTGTTTCTTGTAATGCTCTTGTATTTTTCCTTAAAGGGCGTTTTGGATTTTTTAAGCTTTTTGGAAATAGGTCAAAAGACACAATTTTGGTAATGTTGTCTTGTGTTGTTATAGACGGTGATTTTTTTGCTTTTAAGTGTTTTATTATCTAATACGCACATCAGTACTCAAAACACACGTTTCTGGAAATATTTCCTTTCCCCATATTGAATGTTTGCTTTTTTTTTTATGGATTTTTGCGTGTGAAATACCTTCAAAATACTCTTTTTAGTAATATTGTTTTGTTTTTCCGTATAGAGTGCTATTCATGCTTTTTTTTTTTTTTGGTACCTAAGAAGCTCAAAACACTCATAATACACGTTCCTCGTAGTGTTTTTTTTTCATTTCTTCATATAGGGTGCTTTTCATTCATTTTGACGTTTTTCTACGTAATAAGCTAAAAAATACTCAAAATATTTGATTTTAGTAATGTTATTCTGATTCTTCAAAAAAAAAAAAAAAAATGCGTTTTGCATACGTTTTACCGTTTTGGTACTTTATGTAGCTGAAAAACTCTCATAAGACATGTTTTCGGTAATACTGATTTTTTTTCCCGTATTGGGAGCTTTCTATGTATTTTAACTTTTTGGTGGCTAACAATCTCATAAACACATAATCCTAAAGATATATTCCTGTCTTTTCATTTTTCATTAGTGGGTACTTTACGTGCATTTTGGCGTTTTGGTATTTAAAAATGTGAAAAAAAAAACACTCAAAACAAATTTATGTTTCTCCATATAGATTGCAATTCGCGCGTTTCAGCGTTTTGTTACATAAGGTCAAAAACACTCATGATACACGTTTCTCATAATGCTTTTTTGTTTCTCTAAATGAGGTACTTTCCATGCAATTTGGCTTAAAAACACGTAAAATACACGATTTTTGTAGTCAATGCTTTCAATAAATAACGTTTTCCATACGTATTATCGTTTTGGTACATAAATAGCTTAATAACCCTGTTTTCTTACGTAATAAGTTAAAAACACGATTTTCGTAGAGTCATTGTGTTTTTTCAATAAATGGCGATTTCCATACGTATTATCGTGTTTGAATATAAATTCTTCTTACGTAACAAGTTAAAAACACTAAAATACACTTTCCTCGTAATGTCTTTTCGTTTCCCCTTATATGATACTTTGCAAACATTTTGTATTTTCTACGTAAAAAAAAAAAAAAAATACAAAAATACTGAAAATACTTGTTTCTGGTAAAGTTATTCTATTTCTCCGTAAAAGGTGTTTTCCATGCATTTTAGTGTTTTGATACGCAAGACGCTCAAAAACGCTAAAAAGAGACGTTTTTGTTAATGTTGTTTGGTTTTCCCATATAGGGTGCTTTCCATACTTTTCTAGAGTTTTTGTGACTAGGATATTCATAAGCATAAGGCACGTTTCAAGGAATCTAGTTTTGATACGTAAGTAGCTCAAAAAAGCTAAAAAGAGACGTTTTTTGGTAATGTTTCGTTTTCAATATAAAGTGCATTCCGTGATTTTTTGATGGGTAACACTCTCAGAAAAAAACAAAAGACTTGTCGTTTTCTTTCCACAAATAGGTTGCTTTCCATTCATTTTAGCGTTTTGGTGTCTACCAGTGTGAAAAACATTTCCCCATACATGTATAAGTGCATTTGAATACATTATGGCGTTTTGGTAACCAGCAATGTTAAAAACACGCAAAATACACTTTATAGTAATATTGTACTGTTCCTCTATATACAGTGTTTTCAGCGCCTTTTCACAATTTGGAAACTAAGAAGCTCAAAAACGCTCATAAGACGTTTCTCGTTATGTCTTTTCGTTTCCCATTTAGGATACTTTAAATGCATTTGGGCTTTTCTTGATAACGAGATAAAAAATACTTAAAATACTTATTTTTGGTAACAATATTCTGTTTCTTGATAAATGAGGTTTTGCATGCGTTTTTAGCCTTTTGGTACATAAGACGTTCAAAAACACTCAAAAGACACGTTTTTTGTAATATTTTGTATTCCCATATACCGTCATTTATGTCTTTTAGCGTTTTGGTGCTTCATACGCTTAAAAAAACACTCAAAAGACACGTTTCTAGTAATGTCGATTCGTTTGTCCATATAGTGATCTTTGTAAATATTTTGACGAATTGGTTTTTAACAATATGAAAACACTCGAAACAGATTTTTTTATGTTGTTGTTTTTCCATATAGAGTGGTATTAATTTGTTTTTGCGTTTTGGTATCTAAGAAGCTTAAAAAACAATCATTATAAACGTTTCTCGTAATGTCTTTTCGACTCCCCATTAAACGTACTTAGCATGCATTTTCTCGATCTTCTACATAAGAAGCTCAAAAGCACTCCAAAAAAAAAAAAAAAAAAAACTTATTTTTGGTAATGTTATTCTGTTTCTTTTGTAAATGGTGATTTCCATGGATTTTCCTTTTTTCGTATGCAAAAAGTTCAAAACACTTAACAGACGCATTTTTCTTAATAGGGTGATTTCCAGGCTTTTTAGCGTTTTAGTGCCTAACATGCTAAAAAACAATCAAAAGACACATTTCTGGGAATTTTGTTTCATTTGACTATATAGATAGCTCTGCATACATTTTGGCGTTTTGATACCTAGTAAAATGAAAACATTCAAAATACATTATTTTGGTAATGTTTTGTTTCTTCATTTAGAGAGCTATTCGTGCGTTTTAGCAAGATGGTACTTAAGTAGCTCAAAAACTCTTAAAATACACGTCTCTCGTAATGTCTTTTCTTTTCCTTATATAGAAAACTTTGCATGCATTTTATTATTTTTCTACGTAACAAGCTCAAAACACTCAAAACACACGTTTTTGGTGAAATTAAACTATTATAGGGAAATAACCCTTATAAGGTTATTTCCATTCTTTTAAGCGTTTGGGTGTCTAACACGCTCAAAAACACTAAAAAGACAACGTTTTTTATAATGTTTTGTTTTCCGATATATAGGGCTTTCCATGCTTTCCATACTCAGAAAAAAGACATGAATCTGTAAATATTATTTATTTTCCATGGATTTTGGTATTTTGATACCTAATAATGTGAAATACACTCAAAATACGTATTTTTTATAATGTTGTTCTGGTTTTCCATTGCATGCGTTTTAGTATTTTGGTACGTAACTAGATTTAATACAGTGAAAGAGGAGTTTTTGGTAATGTTTTGTTTTCCCACAGAGGTGCTTTTTTTTATGCTTTCAATCGTTTTGGTGCCTAGCACACTTAGAAACACCAAAAAATAAACGTTTCTTGAAACCTCGTTTACTTTCCCGATATAGCGTGCTTTTCATGCATTTTCACGTTTTGGTTCCAAACAATGTTATAAAATGCTCTTCATACGTTTTAGCGTTTTGGTACCTAAGACCTAAAAAGCTATAAAACCCATATTATATATGTTTCTCGCAATGTTCTTTCCTTTCCATGTATTTTTCCGTTTTTGTATGTATCAAGCTCAAAAAACACTCAAACGTTTTCGGTAAAGTTAATGTGATTCTGCATGAACTGTGTATTTTCGTCCGTTTTAGTGTTTCGTTAGTTAAGAGCCTCAAAACTCTCAAAATACACGTTTTTGATAATGTTCTGTTTTCCCATATAGGTTGCTTTACCTGCTCTTTAGCGTGATGGTACCTAACACGATCATGCACACTCAAAAGACACATTTCTGGAAATGTCGTTTCTTTTTCGTGTAGAGAGTGCTTTGCATGCATTTTGCAGTTTTGATACCTAACACTGTGAAATACTCTGATCCACGCTTTTGGTAATCTTATTCTGTTTTCATAATATAGAGTGTTATTTATGTGTTTTAGCGTTTTGTGCTATATAGAGTTCATTCTATATAGCAGATTTGTGTTCCCATATAGGATCGTTTTTTTATGCTTTTTAACGTTTTGCTGCCTAACACGCTAAAAACACACAAACGACATGTCTCTTGTCATATTTCGTTTCACCATATAGAGTTCCTTGCATGCATTTTGACGTTTTGGAACCTAACAAAGTGAAAAACACTTAAAGTAAACATTTTTAGTAATGTTCTGTTTCTCCACATAGAGCGCTATTCTCGCGTTTTAGAGTTGGTACCTAAGAATCTGAAAATCACTCATAATACACATTTCTCGTAATGTCCTTTCCTTTCCCCATATAGGGCATTTTGCATGCATTTTGGCCTTTTGGTACCTAACAATGGAAAAAGATATCAAAACAGACATTTTTGGTAATGCTGTTTTTCTTTTTCTTCATAAAAAAAAAAAAAGTGGTATTCACGCGTTTAAGTGTTTTGGAACTTAAGAAACTAAGAGACACTGATAATACACGTTTCTTCTAATATCGTTTCATAATTTAAATGAATTTAAATGAATTTTTTAAACTTTCAATTAATTTTCTTTTACCTAACATACTCAAAATATTGAAAATACACGTTTTTAGTAGTGTTATTTTGTTTCTCAATAAAACAAAAATCGCATGTTTTTTTTTTTAAGCGTAATGCATAACGTAATGCATAAGAACCTTAAAAAAAAAAAAAAAACACGAAACACTCAAGACATATTTTTCGTATTGCTGTTTTATATCCCAATACGGGTACATTGTATGAATTTTGGCGTTTTGGTGCCTAAAACACTAAAAAAACTGAAAAGACACCTTTCTGTTTATGTCCTTTCGTTTCCTCATGTGATATGCGTTGTATGGATTTAGGCGTTTTGGTACCTATCATTGTAAAAAATACTCAAAATACGTTTTTGGTAATGTTGATCAGTTTCTACATATGGAGTGCCATTCACGCATTTTAGCATTTTGTTACCTGAGAATGTCAAAAACTCATATAATCCACGTTTCCGTTAATATTGTTTTTTTTTTTTTTCACCAATTAAGGTACTTTGCATACATTTTCCTGTTTCTCTACCCAAGCTCAAAAACACTCGAAATGCATACTATTGGTAATGTTAATCTGTTTCTGCAGAAAGAACATTTTAGTGTTTTGCTATGAAAGAAAGTGAAAAACACTCAAAAGACACGCTTTTCGTTAAGTGTTTTTGTAGTTCAATATTGCTTTCCGTGCATTTTAATGTTTTGGTACCTAACAGCCTCAAAAACAGTAAGAAGACATGTTTCAAGAAATATCGTTTTGTTACCCCATATAGAGAGCTTTTCATGCATTTCGTTGCTTTGATACGTAAGAATGAAAAAAAAAAAAAAAAACGTTTTTGGCAATGTTTTGTTCCTCCTTATAAAGTGGTATTGACGCATCTTAAACTTTTGGTACTTAAGAAGCCCAAAAAACACTCACAATACACATTTCTCGTCATCTCCTTTCATTTCCCCATATAGTGTTTTACATTCATTTTGGGGTTTTGGTACATAACTATTCTAAAAAACACTTGAAACAGACATTTTTTGCAAGATTGTTCTGTTTCACGTGTTTTAGCGTTTTGTTACCTAAGATATTGAAAAACACGTGTAATGCATGTTCCTTGTTATATTTCGTTTTCCATGTAGGATACTTTACATGCATTTTATCGTTTTTTTTTTTTTACGTATATATATATATATATATATATATATATATATATATATATATATATATATATATATATATATATATATATATATATATATATATATATATATATATATATATATATATATATATATATATATATATATATATATATATATATATATATATATATATATATATATATATATATATATATATATATATATATATATATATATATATATACTTAAGGACACTCATAATGCTTTTTTTTATCTTGTAATGCTATTGTGTTTCTCCAAGAAGGGTGTTTTACATGCGTTTTAGTGTTTTGGTAGGTAAGTTGCTTAAAAACACTTAAAAGACCCTTTTTTTCTTTTCCCATATAGGGTGTTTTGCATGCTTTTTAGCGTTTTGGTCCCTAACACGCTCATAAACACTCAAAAGACATGTTACTAGAAATATTTATTTTCACAATATAGGGTGCTTTAAATGTATTTTGGCGTTATTGTAACTAACAATGTGAAATATATTCAAAACACACGTTTTTGGTAATGTTTTTTTTTTTTTCTGTCTCTCCATTTAGAATGCTATTCATGCGTTTAAATCTTTTTGTAACTAAGAAAACTAAGAACACCCATATTACATGTTTCACGTAATATATTTCCGTTTTCTAATATAGGGTACTTTCCATGCATTTTAGTGTTTTTTTTTTTTTTTTACTTAACATGCTCAGACACTCTCAAAATACTTTCTATTTTTCTCTTTTCCGTATAGAGTGTTATGCTTGCGTTTTAACGTTTTGTTACGTAACTAACTCAAAATACTGCAAAGAGACGTTTTTGATAATGTTTTGTTTTCCCATAGAGTTTTCACACAGAGTGTTTTTCATGCTTTTTATTATTTTGGTGCCAAGCACGTTCTTAAGCACTCAAAATACACTTTCTCTGAAAATCTATTTTCCTTTTCCCATTATAGGGTGCTTTTCATGCATTTTGGCGTTTTGGTACCTAACAAAGTGAAATACATTCAAAATTCACGTTTTTGGTAATGTTCTGTTTGGTACCTAAGCTAAAAAATCTCCCATAATGCACGTTCCTCATAATGTTCTTTTCTTTCCCCCATATAAGATATTTTCCATACATTTTTGCGTTTTTGTACGTAACAAAGTGAAATACACTCAAACTTTTTTTTTTATAATGTTATTTGATTTTTTCCATTAAGGCTATTTTGCAATCGTTTTATTGTTTTGGTTTGTATGCTGTTCAAAAACACTCAAAGAAACGTTTTTCTTAATGTTTTTTGTATTCCCATATAGGTCGATTTCCATGCTTTTTTAACGTTTTGGTGCATAGCATGCTCTTAAGCACTGAAAATACATGTTTCTGGAAATTTCCTTTCTTTTCTGAATATAGTGTGCTTTGCAAGCATTTTTCCGTTTGGTACGTCAGAATGTGAAATACACTCAAAATACACGTTTTTGTAATATTGTTCGGTTTTTCAATATAAAGTACTAATCATTTTTCGTTTTCATACGAAAAAAAAAATAAAAATACATATAATTCACGTTTCTCGTCATGTCATTTCGTTGCATGCATATTGGTATTTTTCTACGTAATAAAACTCAAAACACTCAAAATTCTCGTTTTGGGCACTGTTTTTTTTTTTTTTTTTGCATAAAGTGTGTTTTGCATGCGTTTTATCGTTTTGGTACGTAAGAAGTTGTAAAACACTAAAAATGTTTTTTTTTGTAATGTTTTGTTTTCCTATACAAGCTAAATTTATTTTTTTTTCTTTTTTGTGCCTCACGCTCTCAAAAAGAATGAAGAAAAATGTTTCTAGTAATGTCGTTTTGTTTGCTCATATAAAAAGCTTTACAAGCATTTTGCGCTTTGGTATCTAACAATGTGAAAACTACTGAAAACACACTTTTTTCGTAATGTTGTTCTGGTTCTCCATGTGGTGTGTTATTCATGCGTTAATGCGTTTTGGCATCTAAGAACCTCAAGAACACTCATAATACAAGTTTCTCGTTACGACTTTTCTTCATATTGTGCATGTTTTATGTATTTTGGCGTTTTTTTTTTAGGAAAAAGATCATAAATCCTCAAAATACTTGTTTTTTGGCAGTGTCATTCCCTTTCCGTATAAAGACTGTTTTGCAGGCGTTTTTGAGTTTTTGGTATGCAAGTAGCTAAAGAACACTCAAAAAGACACGTTTTTGGTAATCTTTTCTTTTCCCATATAGAATGCTTCCCATGATTTTTTTTCCATTTTCATGACTATCATGCTTTGCATGCTGATTGGCGTTATGGCTAGTAAAGGTGTGAAAAAAAAAACAACAAATATACAGAATATACACGTTTCTCTATACAGAGTGCTATTAAAACGTGTTTTGCGTTTTGTTACCACAAAGCTGAAAAACACTTACAATAAACGTTTTTTGTAATATCTTTTCGTTATTCCATAATTTGCATGCATTTTGGCATTTTCCTATGTAGCAATGTGAATAGCACTCAAAACAAATGTTTTTGGTACTGATACATTGTTAGAGCGCTATTCACGCGTTTTAGCGTTTTGTTAACTAAGGAGATTAATAATAATAATGTAACTTCACCACCCTGTGGGCAGTCACACTTACACTTTTAGGGTCCGGTGCTTCCTGCATACGTGACGGTGAACTTACCCTGCGGCGCTCCGTGTTCTCCCCTGGCTCCCCTCAGAAGGCGAGTAGTAAAACACACTTGTGGCTTCTGGCCCTCTATTCTCCGTTGCTCACACTACACAGTAGTCCTATGCTGTAGCTCGGCACCCCGGGCCTCTTGTCGACCCTCGGAAGGCTTCTTGACGCCTCGCTCCAGCTCACAAAGGCACATACAAGTACAGGAGGCAGTGTCGGCGACGCGCGGGCTTTCTTCCCTCACCAGTGTTCTCCCGCCACTCTGTCTCCCAAACTGTTCCGCCACCAATCCCAGGGCTGCTACACGTCACGTGATACTCCCGAGCCCCAGGGTAGGCGGCCGGCGAGGTGACATAGTGTGACGTCATCCTCCACTTCAGCTGGGACTCAGTCTGGGTATCTTCATGATCTTGCCCTCTCGTGACACTACCCCCTCCTGTAAAGAGACTGAGCGCCCTCGCTCCCCAACTCTCTCTATTCCCTTTAGGTTACAGATACACCCCCAAAAACAAGAAAATAATACTTCAACTTTAGGTATATCAAAAATCAACAAAGAACATAATCCTCACTCCATTTGGGTGGATGCCGCTCCCGTCTGGGTCTCCCTACTACAGGTCCAGCGTCGACATCCGCCAGTGCCCCCTCCAAGGGACACAACTCATCCGCTCCACCTTCCTCCATCACCAGCGGCTCAGGCTCTCTCAGGTCCAGGTCTCCGTCATCCTCCATCACCAGGGGCTCGTCGTCCCCAAGGCCCTTGTCCTTGTCCTCCTCTTCGTCACTGGTCAGGAGAGCAGCTCGCTCTCCCCAGGAGAAGCTTCCAGGGCCATGGTAACCCCAGAGCCTGTCAGCGTGCACCACCAGTGCCCGCTTCCTTGGCCCTTGGCGTATCCTGAAGGTGACGTCCGAGATGACCTTCTCCACCACGTATGGCCCCTCCCAGGGGCTCTGGAGCTTAGGGGACAATCCTTTCTTACGCCGAGGGTTGTGCAGCCACACCTGATCCCCCTCGCTAAAGGGTGGTGCCGTTGCCCGGCGGTCGTACCGGTCCTTCATCGCCTCACCGGACACCTTCAGGTTACCCCTCACCTGATGGTGCACCTCCCGGAGACGGTCCTGTAGGGCTGTAGCGTACTGGGTGATGGTAGTGGGCAGGTCTTCATCCGGCGGCCTGCCAGTCACGAGGTCCACTGGTAGCCGGAGCTCCCGCCCACACATCAGCCGGGCTGGCGTATAACCGGTCACCTCATGCACGGCGGACCGGTAGGCCAAGAGAAGCAGGGGGATTTTTAAGTCCCAGTCCTCCTGCCCTTCCTGGCAATATTTGGCCAACTCCTGCCCCAACGTGCGGTTGTAGCGTTCCACCATGCCATCCGACTGCGGCCGCAGGGGTGTAGTACGAGTTTTCTTGACGCCCAGCAACTGGCAGCACTCCCGGAATACTGCTGACTCAAACTCCCTGCCCTGGTCAGAGTGCAGCTCGTGTGGCACGCCAAACCGGGCGAAGAACTCGTCCACTAACACACCTGCCACGGTGGCAGCCTCATGGTTTGGCAGCGGATACGCTTCCGGCCATTTAGTGAAGTCCATGGTCACACACACAAAGCGGTTACCTCTCAGTGTCTGAGGGAACGGACCCAGGATGTCCACTGCCACCCTCTCCATAGGTGCACCATTCACTAACGTCCTTCCGCATGCCTACCCAATAAACCCGCTGCTTTAACCGCCCTAGCGTTTTCCTCACACCGAAGTGACCACTTGCATTTCCACCGTGAGCCTCGCGCACTAAGGCCTCCCTCATATTCACAGGGACAATTGTTTGCCAGAAGGCCACACCGCCGTCACATGACTCCCACCGCCGTTGCAGCACACCATCACTCACTCGCAACACTGCCCATTGCTGCCACAACGCCTTGGCGGCAGGGCTTAGCGGGGCCACGCTTTCCCATGGCGGTTTTTCTTCGCCTTCTTCCCGCAGTGTCACTATGGGCCCGATATCAGCGTCCTGTCGCTGGGCCTGTTTGAGGTCCTCTCCCCACTCAGTGTCACTGACAAGACCGGCAGCCTTCACGCACACAGGCTCAGTCTCATGGCGTCTACAATGCCTGCAGTCACTGTCGCAAGGACGGCGACTCAAACTGTCAGCATTGCTATGCATTTTTCCAGGCCGGTATTCGATGTTGTAGTCATGCTGCTCCAGCTTGCCAATCCACCTGGCCAGCTGCCCCTCCGGGTTTCTGAGGGTTTTCAGCCACCTCAGAGCAGCATGGTCTGTCCTAATCTTGAATCTGGCCCCGTACAAGTAAGGATGGAAGTGATCAATGGCCAGGATCACTGCCAACAACTCCTTACGAGTGACGCAATAGTTCCTTTCAGGGGCTGAGAACTTCCTGCTGAAGTAGGAGACGACCCACTCTTGTCCGTCTTTCTCCTGGGACAAGACGGCTCCTACTCCCTCAGCACTCGCATTACAATCCAACACGTATGGTTTCATTGGATCCGGGTACGGTAACACAGGGGCGTTAGCGAGAGCCTCTTTCAGAGTTTCAAAGGCACGTTGACAGTCCTCGCTCCAGTGAAAGCATGCCCCTTTACGAGTCAAGTGATGGAGTGGCACCGCAATTTGCGCAAAACCCTTCACAAACCTCCGGTAGTACGTACACAACCCAAGGAACCCGCGCACTTCCGTCACACTGCGCGGCACTGGCCACTCCTTAACTGACTCTACCTTACCAGGGTCTGTTTTCACTCCCTCACTACTCACTATGTGACCCAGAAACGGCACTTCCCTCTGGAACAGGCTACACTTCTTTGGACTGAGTTTCACATTTGCCCCCCTGAACCTGTCCAACACTGTCTTAAGCCTCTCCAGAGCCCCCTTGAACGAATTCCCGTACACTAGCACATCGTCCAAGTACACCAGGGCGCTTTTCCACAGCAACCCATCCAACACACGCTCCATTAGACGCTCAAAGGTGGCCGGGGCATTCACCAGACCAAAACTCATCACTTTAAACTGATACAGTCCCTGCCCATACGAGAAGGCCGTTTTCTCTCTGTCCTCCTCCGCAACCTCAACTTGATGGTAACCTGATTTCAAGTCTAAGGTGGAGAACCACTGGGCCCCCTTAAGCGCGTCAAGCGTGTCATCCACCCTCGGTAGAGGGTAAGAGTCCTTTGTCGTCACCGCGTTAAGGCCCCGATAGTCCACACAACACCTGGTAGACCCATCCTTCTTCTTAACGAGGACAACAGCAGCACTCCAGGGACTAGCCGACTTTTCGATTATCCCTTGCGCGCGCAACTCCTCCACGGCTTTTTCCACTTCCAGCCGACGAGCAGGCGCAATCCGGCGGGGCGGCAACTTAACCGGCCGACTATCCCCTGTGTGAATGCGGTGTTTAACCAGACTGGTCCGGCCCAGGTCATTATCTCCCTGCGAGAAGACATCTGCATACAGAGTCAGCACTTCCTTCACCTCGTCCACCTGTTCCCCAGACAGGCATGCCGAACTCCTCTGCAATAGATCCTGCAGATGAGGTGGAACCCCAGTGCTACTCCCTTGCATGTCCTCGCAATGACCTTCCGGGTCCATAGTCGTCTGTACACCTTCACACTCTTCCGACCCTTGACTTTCCTCCTTCTGTTCCTTACTGAGACGGCAGCGGTGGCTGGCTTCGGGTAGGGACGCAGTATGGGCTCGGTGAGTTTCAATTGAAGCTTCACACTCCTCTGCGTCAACACCGCCCTCCTGTAGCGGCACCACACTACCTCTGACCGACATAGTCATTTCCCCGAAGTCCAGCACCGCCCTGCTCTGCTTCAGGTAGTCTAGGCCGAGCAAGTTCTCCCCGACGTCCGCTACAAAGACGGGAAGATGCTCCTCCGTGCTGCCAACCGCAATCCTGGCATGCACTGGTCCCCTCAGCTGTGTGCAGTGCCCTGTAATACCACACAGTTGTTGCTGGGCCACCGGGGGCTGTCCAGTTGCCACCACCCCGTCCTGCACGAAGGTACGTTCCGCGCCCGAGTCCACAGTGAGGCAGCAAGATTTGCCATCCACTTGCCCGCCCACCTGCACTGTCCGGGCACCCTCGGCGCGGCAACTTAGGCGGACTGGGGTCTCTGGCTCTCTGGCTGGCGCTCGACCCCTTCCACCAGCCTCTTTCCGTTTCCCCCAGCCTCCTTGCTATCCCTGGGAGAGACGAGGGCACACTCTGCCATCTTGTGCCCCTGACCGCAGTTCCAACAACAGGGTTTGTACTGGTACTGCCCCGCTCTGCCGTTGACAGCCTTTCTGCTACTCGATCCCTGCGGGCAGTACCTCTTGGTGTGCCCCTGCTGCCCGCAAGAGTAGCACTTACCCCTGAACTCACCTAGGGGCGGTGAAGGGCTAGAGTAGGCCTTCCGCACGGCCCCTTTCTTTGCCTTCACTCTCTGCGGGACATAATTCCCGCTGGGTCGCTCCCGCGTCGTCCGGAGAAATGACTCCATCTCCAGGCCCCTCGCCAGGGCCTCCTGAAGGTCCTTGGGGTGTGCCTGCTGGACGTATATCCTCAGTTGTTGGTTATCGATGGCATCAATGAACTGATCCCGCAGGAGAATGGTGATCATCTCCTCACTGGCCTCCGGGTACGCACGCCGCACCAGCACCTCCAAATCCTGCGCCAGGCGTGTCAGGGTCTCCCCCGGGCCTCGTAACCTGGCCCGGAACCTTGTCCTGAACACCTCGGTTTGGTGCTGGTACCCGTACCTCCTCTCCAGTGTCGCCGTCACTTTACTATACGAGCACCGCTGGGCAGCTGGCAGCTGGTTCAAGACTTCTAATGCCGGTCCTTTGAGTGCCCACACCAGCTGCATGGCCATCTCAGGGCGACTCCACTGGCGGGCACTGGCCAAGAGCTCGAACTGTGTCTTATACGCTTCCCAAGACACTGTTCCATCGAACTCCTGTGGCCGGCGCCTCGTCCCGTCCTTCAGCCTCCGTGACGTGGAGCTGGCAGCAGAGGGGTACGACTTTACTGAGGCTAGCGGGGATGGTGGAGGTGATAAGACGTTTACAGGAGAGCGTAGGGGAGACGGTATCACCTTGGCCAATGGAGAAAGGCTGTTTAGGCTTCCGTGACAACTATTATCCTCCTCCCCTTCGTCACTCCCCCCCTCAGTCTCACTAGCACGCCCACTTGACCGGAACAGCGTGCCTTTATGCTGAGAGAGTACAGGAGGCGCCTGTGCCGCCACAACCTCATCCACATATCTCCTCAGTTCACTGGCCGCTTTTTCCACCTCTCCCTTCACCTGATCCTTGGTGAACACTTCACTTAACACCTCGTCTTTAACCCGTGAACACTCCTCCTTCACGAGCCCCATAACCTCCTTAAATACACGGTCTACACTGCTCGTCACCGCTTGCAACTCAGCATGCTGTACCTCTCCCTGCGCCTTCAGGGCACTCATCTCAGCATGCTGTACCTCTCCCTGCGCCTTCAGGGCACTCATAACATCCGCTAGTGTGATTTCTTTCGCCGCCATGCTGACTTAATTACTGTAAGGCACCGTAACTTAACACAACACGCAGCTTACCATGGCAAAACACACTGCACCGTCCGCCCGCCCGCTGCGATCCACAAGTACGTTACCCGTACCACCGCTGCTCGCCTCCCCTGTCCAATACACACGCACACTCGGTAACACACCGCGACGCACACAGTTAGCACTTAACTCATCCCACGATCCTGACACCACTGTAACTTCACCACCCTGTGGGCAGTCACACTTACACTTTTAGGGTCCGGTGCTTCCTGCATACGTGACGGTGAACTTACCCTGCGGCGCTGCGTTTTCTTTCCTGGCTCCCCTCAGAAGGCGAGTAGTAAAACACACTTGTGGCTTCTGGCCCTCTATTCTCCGTTGCTCACACTACACAGTAGTCCTATGCTGTAGCTCGGCACCCCGGGCCTCTTGTCGACCCTCGGAAGGCTTCTTGACGCCTCGCTCCAGCTCACAAAGGCACATACAAGTACAGGAGGCAGTGTCGGCGACGCGCGGGCTTTCTTCCCTCACCAGTGTTCTCCCGCCACTCTGTCTCCCAAACTGTTCCGCCACCAATCCCAGGGCTGCTACACGTCACGTGATACTCCCGAGCCCCAGGGTAGGCGGCCGGCGAGGTGACGTAGTGTGACGTCATCCTCCACTTCAGCTGGGACTCAGTCTGGGTATCTTCATGATCTTGCCCTCTCGTAACAATAATATAGACTTTTGGTAATATGGTTTTATTCCATTATATAGGGTACTTTGCCTGCATTTTGCTGCTTTTGTTCCTAACAAGCTCAAAAACGCTCATAGTACACTTTATTTTATGTTATTTTGTTTCTCTACAATGGGTGTTTTGTATGCGTTCTATGGTTTTGGTATGTAAGATGCTAAAAAAAACACAAAAGAACCTTTTTTTGTTAATGTTGTATTGTATTCCAATATAGGGTGCTTTCTATGCATTTTAGACTTTTGGTGCCTAAAACGCTCAAACAATAAAACCACTCCCACTATGGAGTGATTTTCCTACATTTTTGCGTTTTTGTACGTAACAATGTGAAAATACTGAAAATACACGTTTTGGGTAATGTTCTTATGTTTCTCCATATAGACTGCTATTCACGCAATTTTCCGTTTCGTTAGCTAAGCAGCTCAAAAATATTTATTACACACGTGTCTCAAAAAAATCCCTTTGTTTTCCCATATAGAGTGGTTTGCATGCATTTAGGAGTTTTAGTATCTAACGAGCTCAAACAATACTCAATTTTTTTAGAAACGTTGTTCTGTTTTTTTTTTTTTTTTCAAATCACATGCTTTGCATGGATTTTTTGTGTTTTGAATATAAGGCGAAAACACTAAAAAACTCATATTTTTGGTAATGTTGTTCTGTTTCTCTATACAAAGTGTTTTTTACGTGTTTTACGTGTTTACGTGCATTATATATATATATATATATATATATATATATATATATATATATATATATATATATATATATATATATATATATATATATATATATATATATATATATATATATATATATATATATATATATATATATATATATATATATATATATATATATATATATATATATATATATATATATATATATATATATATATATATATATATATATATATATATATATATATATATATATATATATATATATATATATATATATATATATATATATATATATATATATATATATATATATATATATATATATATATATATATATATATATATATATATATATATATATATTTATTTATTTATTTATTTATTAATGTATATATATTTCCTTTTTTTTCCGTATAGGGATTTTTCCATCCAATTTTGCGTTATGGCACCTTACAAGGTTAAATACATTCAAAATACACGCTTTTTGGTAATGTTCTTTTTCTCTATAAAAAAAGTTTTATTAATGCGTTTTTAGCTTTTTCATACCTCAACAACATTCATAATAGGTACACGTTTCTAGTAATGTCTTTTCATGTCTCCATATAAGGTTCTTTGGATGCATTTTGGCGTTTTTGTAAGTAACAATCTAAAAAAAAAATTTTTTAATCGAATTATTTGTTTTTTAGTAATGTATTGTTTCTCCATATAGTTTCTTATTATTGTGTTTATTATCGTTTTGGTACCTAAGAATCTCAAAAACACTCATACTATATGTTTTTTTTAATGACTTTTCGTTTCCGAATACTTTCCATGTATTATAGTATTTTTCTCTGTAACAAGGTCAAAAATCTGAAAATTCACGTTTTTTTATAAAGATGTACTGTTTCTTTTATAAAGGGAGTTTTGACTGCGTTTTAGCGATTTGATATGTAAATTGCGTAAAACACTGAAAAAAGACGTTTTTGATAATGCTGTTTGGTTTTTCCATATAGGTTACTTCAAATTCTTTTCAGCGTTTTGATGCCTAACACTTTCATAAACACTCAATATACACGTTTATTGAAATGTCGTTTCGATAAATTGTTCTTACTTAACAATATGAAATACACTCAAAATAAATATTTTTGGTTATGATATGGTTTTTCCATATAAAGAGTTGTTCATGCATTTTATTGTTTTGGTACTTAAGAAACTCAAAAACACTAATACTACACATTTATCGTAATATCCTTTCGTTTCCCCATATAGGTTATTTATCATGCATTTTGGCGTTTTTGTACATAACAAGCTCAAAAACACTCAAAATACTTGTTTATTGGTAATATTACTCTGCTTCTCCATAAAGGGTGTTTTTCATAAATTTTTGCGATTTAGTACGTAGGTAGCTCAAAAAAACTCAAAAGACACTTTCTTGGTATTGTTGTTCTGTTTTTCTATACAATATTGCTTTTCATGTTTTTTTTTTTTTTTTAGCGTTCTAACACGCACAAATACATTTAAAAAATTTTACTTATTTATTTATTCTTTTTTTGATATTTTGTTTTCCTATTTAGAGGAGTGTGTGCATTTTGGCGTTTTGGTACCTAACGATGTAAAAAAAATTAAGAATACACGTATTTGGTAATGTTGTTCTGTTTCTCCATATATAAAGTTGTGCTGAGAGAGAGAAAACAATTGATTTTCATAAGACACCAAAAGTAAATAGGTATATCTGAACAATATAGGAAAAAAAAAAAAAAAACTTACACGTCTTGCAGCGGGTGAAATTCATGCGAGTTAACGTTTCGGTAGGTACCTAAGAAGCTCAAAAGCACCTATAACAAACCTTTCACGTAATGTTCTTTCGTTCCCCCATGTAAGGAATTTTCTAAGAAGCCGAAAACACTCAAACTACACGTTTTTGGTAAAGTTATGATATTTTCCCATAAGTGTGTTTTGCAGGCATTTTAGCGTTTTGGCACGGAAGTAGCTCAAAAACACCGAAAGTAGAAGCTTTTGGTAATGTTATTTTTTTCCCCATATGGTGTTCTTTTCATGCTTTTTAGCGTTTTAGTACCTAGCGCGCTCATAAATACTAAAAAGACACGTTTCTGGAAATCTTGTTTCTTTTCCCCATATACAGCGTTTTGCCTTCAGTTTGGCGTTTTGGTAGTACAAAGTGAAATACACTTAAAAGTTCTACAGTTTCTCCATAATGAGTGCTATTTTTGCATGCCTTTTGGCATTAGTCTACCTAACAAACTCTAAAAAACTCAAAACATCTTTTTCTTTATAATGTTATTCTGTTTCTATTTAAAAGGTGTTTTGTATGCGTTTTAGCATTTTAGTACGCAAGTAGCTCAAAAAACACTCACACGACACTAACAATGTAAAATACACGTAAAATACACGTTTTTTTTGTTTTTTTTTGTTTTTCCATATACAGTGGTATTAATACATTTTATTTTTTTGGTAACTAATAAGTTCAAAAACACTCATAATAGATGTTTCTCGTATTTTTTTTTTGTTTGTATCCACATTTGAAGTAGTTTGAAGCATTTTGGCATTTTTGTAACATCCTCAAAAACATTCAAATTACGTGTATTTGATATTTAGCTTGTTATCCATACAGAGATACATATGTTTTGGCATTTTCTTACGTAAGTAGCTCAAAACACTGGAAAGAAAATTTTTTGTTAAGGATCTTTTGTTTTCCCCCTATAGGGGGCTTTCCATCATTTTTAGCGTTTCGTTTCCTAGCACGCTCTCAAACACTCGAAAGACACGTTTCTGGAAATCTCCTTTTCTTTCTCCATATAGGATGTTTTCTATGCTTTTTGGCAATTTAGTACCTAACAATGTGAAATACATTAAAAATGTACCTCTTTTCTAGTGTTTTTGTTTCTCAATACAAAATGATATCCATGCATTTTAGCGTTTTGGTACCTGAGAAGCTCAAATACTCGTAATATCTTCTTTCCCTATATAGAATACTTTCCACGCATTTTTGGCATTTTTCTACTTAACAATCTGAAAAACACTTCAAATACACGTTTTTAATAGAAATATGCTCTTTTTTCATGAAGGGTGTTTTACATGTGTTTTGGCGTTTTGGTAAGTAGCTCAAAGCACTAAAAAGAGACGTTTTTGTTAAGTTGTTTTGGTTTTGCTTATAAGGCGTTTTCTAAGCTTTTTAGTATTTTGGTTTCTAACGCGGTCATAGACACTCAAAAGTAATGTTTCTGGGAATATCGTTTTCTTTCACAATAAAAGCTTTTTATTTATTTTTATTTTTTTATTTATTTATTTTTTTATGATTTTCGGCGTTTTGGTACCTAACAAAGTGAAAAAAAACATTCAGAATACTTGTTTTGAATTTTGTTTTAGTTTTTCTTTTTTTTTCTCTATAAAAGGAGTTTTGCATGCGTTTTAGCGTTTTGGTACATAAGTGGTTCAAAAACATTCCAAAAACTCATTTTTGTTAATGTTTTATTCTTCTATACAATATGATGTCTATGCTTTTTAACATTTATGGTGCCTAAGACGCTGAAAAACTCTCAAAAGACATTTCTGTTAATGTCGTTTCGTTTCCCCCATATTGGTGGCTCTACATGCATTTTAGTGTTTGGTACCTAACAACGTGAGAAAAAATAAACTAAAAAATACACGTCTTTGGTAAAGAAGTTTTGTTTCGCCATACAGAGAGCTATTTATGCCTTTTAACGCTTTGGTACCTAAGAAGCTTAATAACTCTCATAATACACGTTTCTTTTAGTGTTTTTTTTTTCTTTTTCCCCATATAGAGTACTTTCCATGCATTTTTGTACGTAACCTCAAAACTCAGAAAATTCACATTTTTGGTAAAGTTTTACTGTTTCTCCATAAAGGAGTTTTTGCTACGTAAGTACGAGTAGCTTAAAAACACCGAAAAGAGAAGTAATTGATAATGATGTATTGTTTTCCATATAGGGCACTTTCTATGCTTTCTAGCGTTTTGGTGCCTAACATGTCCATAATCACATAACAAACACATTTCTTGCAATATCGTTTCCTTTCCCCATATAAGGTACATATACATTTTCATTTTTTGGTACCTAACTGTGAAATACACTAAAAAAAATGCATGTTTTTTGGTAGTGTTGTTCATGCGTTTTAGTGTTTTGGTACATGATAAGCTCAAAATTATTCTTAAAACACGTTTCTTGTAATGACTTTTTTTTCTCCCCATAGAGGTTCTTTTGCATGCATTTTGGCGTTTATGTACGTAACAAGCACAAAAAACACTGAAAATGTTTGTTTTTGGTAATATTTTTTTTCGTTTCAATATTGTGTGTTTCGCGTGCGTTTTAACATTTTCGTACATATGTAAATAAAAAAAAATTCAAATTTTGGCTTTTTTAAAGCTTTTTAGAATTTTGTTGTCTAATATGCAGAAAAATGCTAAAGAAATACGTTTCTATTAATGTATTTTCCTTTTCCCATATAGTGCATATTCCATGGATTTTGGCGTTTTGGTAATTAAGTGTAAAAAACACTGAAAATACATGTTTTTTGGGTAATATTGTTGTTTTTCCAAATGGAGTGCTATTCAACGATTTTTAGCTTTTTGGAACCTAAGAAACACTCCTAAAACACCTTTTTTTTTTTTTCCAATGTTCATTCGTTTTCCCATTTTTCTCGTTTCATTTTTTGTATTGTTATTCTGTTTCTCAATATCGAGTGTTTCATTCTCGCGTTTTGGTACCTAAGAAGATAAAAAAACACTAAATATACACGTCTCTCGTAATGTTCTTTAGTTTCCCGATGCATTTTGCATGCATTTTGTAGTTTATGTACGTAACATAGTGACAACACAAATATTGTTTTTGATAATGTTACTCTGTGTTCCAATAAAAGGGGGATTTTGTATACGTTTTAGGGTTTTGTTAATTAAGAAGCCTAAAAACACTCAAAATAACGTTAGCTTTTTGGTACGTAAGAATATAAAAACACTCAAAGAATACATTTTTTGTAATGTTATTTGGTAATCCCATACAGTGTGATTTCCATGCATTTTAGCGTTTTGCTGCATAACATGCTGGTAAACATTCTAAAGAGCTGTTTCTGGAAATGTTTAATTTTCCCATATAGGAAGCTTTACGTGTATTTTGACAAGTTTGATACATGATAAAGCAAAAAACGCTCAAAATACACTTTTTTTGGTAATGTTCTGTTACTCCACATTGAAGTGGTTTTGCGTTTTGGAACCTAAGAAGCTCAAAAGCACTCATGATACAATTTCTTTGTAATGCCTTTTCGTTATTACATATAAGATACTTTGCATGAATTTTCGCGTTTTCGTACATACAAATGTTACTAAAAGTCGTTTAATTTCACAGAAGAGGTTCATTTTTATGCATTTTGGTGTTTTGGTGTCTAACTGTGAAAACATACAAACATCAAAATTTTTGTAATCTGTTTCTCTATATAGAGTGCTATTCATGCATTTTAGCGTTAGGTACTTATGAAGCTCAAAAATACTCAAAATACACGTCTCTCGTAATGTTCTTTTATTTGCCGTTGTTGCGTACTTTCAATAAATATTTGTGGTTTTGTACATAACAAGCACAAAAACATTGAAAATACAAGTTTTTTTTTCCTTTTAAGATATTGTGTTTCTCTATATTATTTTTGCATGCTGTTTTGCGTTTTGACATGTAAATAGCTGAAAAAAAAAAAAAACTGACAAGACGAGTTTTTGGTAATATTGTTTTTTTTTTCCCATATAAGGGGTTTTTATGCGTTTTAGTGTTATCGTGGCTAACACTCATCAAATGACACTAACAAGACAAATTCCTGGAAATGGAGTTTTAAATCACAATAGAGGGTGCCTAGCATGCATTTTGGCATTCTGGAATATAAGAATGTGAAAAATATTACAAGTTTTTCAAAATGTTGTTCTCTTTTCCATATATTATTCTATTCTAAGAGGTTTGGTATGTAGGACGATGAGAAGCACTCATAATACTCATTTCTCATGATATTCTTTCGGTACCCCTTATGAGGTAATTTCCATGCATTTTGTCGTTTTTATACGTAACAAACTCAAAAATACTCAAAATCCTTGTTTTTTTCATAATATTTTTCTTTCTCTATAAAAATTTTCCATGCGTTTTAGAGTTTTGGTAAGTAAGAAGCTGAAACACTCAATATACGTTTTTTGTAATACTATTTGGTATTCCCATATATGGTGATTTCCATGCATTTTAGCGTTTTGGTGCTGAACATGCTTATAAACACTTCAAAAAACATGTATCTGGAAATGTCATTTCTTTTACCCATAAACGGTGAATTGCATGCATTTTTTGATGTGTGGTACCTACCAATGCAAAAAAAAAAAAAAAAAAGTTTTTGGTAACCTTTTGTTTCTCCATATGTAATGCTATTGAAGACTTTTTGCGTTTTCGACACTAAGAAGCTGGAAAAACACTCATAATACACTTTTCTCGCAATGTCTTTTCATTATTCAATATAGAATATTTTCCATGAATTTACGTGTTTTCGTACATAACAATATGAACAACACTCATAACACACGTTTTTAGTAATATTGTTCTACATATTACTATTGAGCGTTTTTGCTATAATACTTTTGTATGGTAATATTGTTATGTTTCACCATAAGAGTGCATTGCTTGCATTTTGCCGTTTCTCTACCTAACAAGCTCAAAATTACATATAATACACATTTTTGGTAATATGATTATGTTTCTCATATATATATATATATATATATATATATATATATATATATATATATATATATATATATATATATATATATATATATATATATATATATATATATATATATATATATATATATATATATATATATATATATATATATATATATATATATATATATATATATATATATATATATATATATATATATATATATATATATATATATATATATATATATATATATATATATATATATATATATATATATATAAACATTCAAGATACACGATTTTTCATAATGCTGTTCTAATTTTCCAAATAGAGTGTTATTCAACGCATTCTCGCGTTTTGGAACCTAAGAAGCTCAAAAAAACTCGGAATGTTCTTTCCTTTTCCCATATAGGATATAGGATCATTTTTAGCGATTTAGTAGGAAAGTATATATATATATATATATATATATATATATATATATATATATATATATATATATATATATATATATATATATATATATATATATATATATATATATATATATATATATATATAAACATTCAAGATACACGATTTTTCATAATGCTGTTCTAATTTTCCAAATAGAGTGTTATTCAACGCATTCTCGCGTTTTGGAACCTAAGAAGCTCAAAAAAACTCGTAATGTTCTTTCCTTTTCCCATATAGGATATAGGATCATTTTTAGCGATTTAGTAGGAAAGTACCTCAAAAACACTGAAAAGCAACGTGTTTTATGAAATTTTGTTTTCCAGAATAACGTGCTTTCCATACTTTTTCGCTTTTTGTTGTCTAACAGGCATAAAAATAATTATAAGATACGTTTCCTTTAATATTGTTTCATTTAACCATAGAGGGTGCAATGAATGCATTTTGGCGTTTTCTTATCTAACGATGTGAAAATCACTCAAAACCGATATTCTTTAAATGTTCTGTTTCTCCACTTAATACTATTTATACGTTATAGCGTTTAGGTGCCTAAGAAGCTATGAAATACTCAAAATACACGTCTCTCATAATGTTATTTTGGGGGTCTTGTACGTAACTCGCTCATAAACACTGAAAATACACGTTTTTATTAAAGTTTTGCATGCGTTTCTGTCCGTAAATGGCTAAAAACTCAAAAGATACGTTTTTGGTGATATTATTTTTTCCCCCATATAGGGTGTTTTCCAAGCCTTTTAGAGCTTTCGAACTTTCCACGAACCAGAAGACACTCAAAAGATATATTTCTGAAAAATAAGTTTCAATTCTCCATAAATGGTGCATAGAGGGTGCATTTTGATATCTAAGAATGTTAAAAACTCTTAAAATTAACGTTTTCGATTATGTGCTGTGAACTTATCATTAAACCCAGCTGTGATCTCACTGAACGTTTCCCTTTGTGTCTCACAACACAAGGGGGCAGTCACAGCCTGCCCTCTAAAGACAACTCTCTTCCTCCACACAAAACTACAAGCACCTAATAAAACACACATCCTTCACTCAAAAATTTTAAAATCATGGCGACTCCTTCACCAGCCTCGGAGTCCCCATCTGGGGAGGGGACCATAAATGTCCCCAGGTCGGACTGCCTTTCTGTCGACGACCCTAAGTGTCTTGACAACCCCCTCAACTTTTTCTTCATTATCTTCTGCAACATTCGCGGTCTAAGATCTAATTTTCAATCTGTAGAACACCACCTCTCCTCTTCTAAACCTCATCTTCTTTTCCTCACTGAAACTCAGGTGTCTGAGGCAACTGACAGTAGCCCCTTTTCTGTTCCCTCCTACTTTCTCTATCCTCATTTTCGATCCAAAGCTGGATGCTGCGTTTATGTTTATGACTTAACCTGCTCTCGTGCCCACGCTCTTGAATCTTCCGAGTTTTCCACCATCTGGCTACGACTACAGAGTCATTCTCATACTAAATTTATCTGTGCTGTATATCTCTCTCCTAACTCCTCTGACTATAAGAAATTCTTTGACTACTTAACTTCCAAAGTGGACCACATTCTGACCCTCTTCCCTTTTGCAGAGATCTCCATTCTTGGAAATTTCAATGTTCACCACCAGCTTTGGCTTTCCTCTCCCTTCACTGACCATCCTGGTGAACTAGCCTACAACTTTGCTATCCTCCATGACCTAGAGCAATTGGTGCAACACCCTACTCGTATTCCTGACCGTCTTGGAGATACGACCAACATTCTTGACCTTTTCCTGACCTCTAATCCTTCTGCTTATGCTGTCACCCTTTCTTCTCCGTTGGGCTCCTCCGATCACAATCTCATATCTTTATCTTGTCCTATCACTCCAATCCCTCCTCAGGATCCCCCTAAGCGAAGGTGCCTCTGGCGTTTTGCCTCTGCTAGTTGGGGGGACCTGAGGAGGTATTTCGCTGATTTTCCTTGGAATGACTACTGCTTCCGTGTCAGAGACCCGTTTTTGTGTGCTGAGCGCATAACAGAGGTGATAGTGTCTGGCATGGAGGCGTACATTCCTCACTCTTTTTCTCGTCCTAAACCTTCTAAACCTTGGTTCAGCTTGTTCTCGTGCTATACATGATAGAGAGGTGGCCCACAAAAGGTACTTAAGCCTTCCATCAACAGAATCTCATGCACTTTATATTTTTGCCCGGAACCATGCCAAGTCTGTTCTCCAACTAACCAAAAACTCCTTCATTAACAGAAAATGTCAAAACCTTTCAAGATATAACTCCCCTCGTGATTTCTGTCATCTAGCCAAAAATATCTCCAATAACTTTGCTTCTTCTTCTTTCCCTCCTCTACTTCAACCAGATGGCACCACTGCTATCACATCTATTTCTAAAGCTGAACTCTTTGCTCAAACCTTTGCTAAAAACTCTACCTTGGACGATTCTGGGCTTGTTCCTCCCTCTCCTCCACCCTCTGACTACTTCATGCCACGTAATAAAATTCTTCGCAATGATGTTTTCCATGCCCTCGCTGGCCAAACCCTCGGAACACTTATGGACCTGATGGGGTCCCTCCTATTGTTCTCCGAAACTGTGCCTCCGTGCTTGCACCTTGCCTAGTCAAACTCTTTCAGCTCTGTCTGCCAACATGTACCTTTCCTTCTTGCTGGAAGTTTGCCTACATTCAACCTGTTCCTAAAAAGGGTGATCGCTCTAATCCCTCAAACTACCGTCCTATTGCTTTAATTTCCTGCTTATCTAAAGTTCTTGAATCTATCCTCAACAGGAAGATTCTTAATCATCCATCACTTCACAACCTTCTATCTGATTGCCAGTATGGGTTCCGTCAAGGCCGCTCTACTGGTGATCTTCTGGCTTTCCTTACTGAGTCTTGGTCATCATCTTTTAGAGATTTTGGTGAAACTTTTGCTGTTGCCTTGGACATATCAAAAGCCTTCGATAGAGTCTGGCACAAAGCTTTGATTTCCAAACTACCCTCTTACGATTTTAATCCTTCTCTCTGTAACTCATCTCAAGTTTCCTTTCTGACCGTTCTATTGCTGCTGTGGTAGACGGTCACTGTTCTTCTCCTAAATCTATTAACAGTGGTGTTCCTCAGGGTTCTGTCCTGTCACCCACTCTCTTCTTATTATTCATTAATGATCTTCTAAACCAAACTTCTTGTCCTATCCACTCCTACGCTGATGATACCACCCTTCACTTTTCCACGTCTTTTCATAGACGTCCAACCCTTCAGGAGGTTAACATATCACGCAGAGAAGCCACAGAACGCCTGACTTCTGATCTTTCTAACATTTCTGATTGGGGCAGAACAAACTTGGTATTGTTCAATGCCTCAAAAACTCAATTCCTCCATCTATCAACTCGACACAACCTTCCAGACAACTATCCCCTCTTCTTCAATGACACTCAGCTGTCCCCCTCTTCTACACTGAACATCCTCGGTCTGTCCTTTACTTATAATCTGAACTGGAAACTTCACATCTCATCTCTAGCTAAAATAGCTTCTATGAAGTTAGGTGTTCTGAGACGTCTCCGCCAGTTTTTCTCACCCCTTCAGCTGCTAACTCTGTACAAAAGCCTTATCCGTCCATGTATGGAGTATGCTTCACATGTCTGGGGGGGGGGTTCCACTCATACTGCTCTTCTAGACAGGGTGGAATGAAAAGCTTTTCGTCTCATGAACTCCTCTCCTCTAACTGACTGTCTTTAGGCTCTCTCCCACCGCCGAAATGTTGCATATCTAGCTGTCTTCTACCGCAATTTTCATGCTAACTACTCTTTTGATCTTGCTAACTGCATGCCTCCCCTCCTTCCGCAGCCTCGCTGCACAAGAGTTTCTTCTTTCTCTCACCCCTATTCTGTCCACTTCTCTAACGCAAGAGTTAACCAGTATTCTCAATCATTCATCCTTTTCTCTGGTAAACTCTGGAACTCCCTGCCTGCTTCTGTATTTCCACCTTCCTATGACTTGACTTCCTTCAAGAGGGAGGTTTCAAGACACTTATCCACCAATTTTTGACCAGTGCCTTGACCCCTTTATGGGACTGGCATTTCAGTGGGCATTTTTTTTATTATTTTCTTGTTGCCCTTGGCCAGTATCCTTCCTACATATATATATATATATATATATATATATATATATATATATATATATATATATATATATATATATATATATATATATATATATATATATATATATATATATATTTTTTTTTTTCCATATAGAGTGTTTTTTCATGGGTTTTAGCGTTTTGGTACATAAGGAACATTTATAATATCCATTTCAAGTAATGTTCTTTCATTACCCGGTATAGGGAATTTTTAATGAATTGCATCGTTTTTATCCGTAACATGCTCAAAACACTAAAAATACTAGTTTTTGGAAATGTTATTCTTTCTCTATTAAGGGTGTTTTGCTTGTGTTTTAGAATTTTGGTACGTAAAAAGCTCAAAACACTCAAAAGACACGTTTTTCGTAATGTTCTTTGGTATTTGTATAATTATAGGGTTATGCTTTTTAGCATTTTGGTGTACAAAATCCTCATAAACACTCCAAAAACATGTATGTGGAAATGTAATTTTTTTCCCCTATATACGGTGAACTGAATACATTTTGGATGTTTGGTACCTAACAATACAAAAAAAGACTCAAAATACACGTTTTTCGTAATGTTGATCTGTTTCCCCATATATAATGTTCCTAAAGAGTTTTTGAGTTTTGGACATTAAGAAGCTGAAAACCATTCATAACACACTTTTCTCGTAATGTCTTTCCGTTGTTAAATCGAGGATATTTTGCATGAATTTAAGCGTTTTCGTACATAATGATATGAATAACATTCATAATACGTTTTTGATGGTGTTATTCTTTTTCTTCATATAGAGTGCTATTGAGCGTTTTTTTTTTCAAATAAGGACTTCAATAACATTCATAATCTTGTTATGTTTCACCATATAGGTTATATTTCGTGCATTTTGCCGTTTCTGTACCTAATAAGCTAAAAAAAAAAAAACACTCATAACATACATTTTTGGTAATATTATTGAGTTTCTCCATAACGGGTGTTTTGCATGAATTTTAGCGATATGGTACGTCAGACACTCAAACACTCAGACGAAACCTTTTTTGGTAAACCAAGCTTTTTTTTTTTTATTGAAAATAGGGTGTTCTCCATGCATTTTAGCGTTTTGGTGCCTAAAACGCACAAAAAAAAAAAAAACTAAAAAGACACGCTTCTGGTAATTTCACATTGTTTTCCTATATAGGGTGATTAGCTTGCATTTTACCGTTTTGGTACCTAACAATGTAAAAAACACTCAAAATACAAGTTTTTGACAATGTTGTTCTGTTTGTCTATATAGAGTTCTATTTAAACGCGTTTTCGCGTTTTGTTACCTAACAAGCTCGAAAACACTCCAAATACGCGTTTCTCGTTAGGTCCTTTTGGTTACCTATATAGTATACTATACATGCATTTTGGCAATGTAAGAAGCTCAAAAACAATCATTTCATATTTAATTTTGGTAATGTTACTCTGTGTCACGATCAAGGGGATTTTCCATGTTTTAAGCTTTTTCATAGGTACCTCAAAACACTGAAAAGGAACAGTTTTGGTAATGATTTTTTGTTTTTTTCCATATCGAGTCCTTTCTATGATTTTTAGCGTTATGTTGTCTAACACTCATAAGATTTGTTTCCTGTAATGTCGTTTTATTTCACCATAGAGAGCTCTTTACATGTATTTTGGCGTTTTGTTTTCTGTGAAAAACACTCAAAATAGACAATTTTTGTAATTTTGTTCTGTTTCTCCAAATAGAGAGCTATTTATGCGTTTAAGCGTTTTGTTCCCTAAGAAGCTCGAAAGAAAAACAACAACAAAAAAATCAAAATGCACGTCTTGCGTAATGTTCTTTTCTTTTCCGATGTGGTGTACTTTATATTTTAGTGTTTTTTTTTTTTTTTTACGTAAAAAGCTCATAAACACTAAAAATACACGTTTTTGGTAAAGTTATTTTGTTTTGCATTTTAAACAGTGTTTTGAATGCATTTAAGCGTTTTGGTACGTAAGCATCTAAAAAAGACAACGTGTCTAAGTAATATATATATATGTATATATATATATATATATATATATATATATATATATATATATATATATATATATATATATATATATATATATATATATATATATATATATATATATATATATATATATATATATATATATATATATATATATATATATATATATATATATATATATATATATATATATATATATATATATATATATATATATATATATATATATATATATATATATATATATATATATATATATATATATATATATATATATATATATATATATATATATATATATAGCTATAGAGTGTTTTTCATCCTTTTTGTGCTTTTGTGCCGAACCCGCTCAAAAAGACATTCAAAAGACATGTTTTCGGTGGTGTTATTCTTTTTCTCAATAAGAAAGTTGTGCATGCCTTTTAGCACTTTTTTGGACTTAAGAAGCTCCTAAACACTTCAGAGATATGTTTTTGGTAATGCTGCTTTTTTATATATATATATATATATATATATATATATATATATATATATATATATATATATATATATATATATATATATATATATATATATATATATATATATATATAACAAACTCAAAAAATCTTAAAATACACGGTTTTTGGTAAAGGTATACTGTTTCTCAGTATTTATTTTTATTTATTTATTTATTTTATCTATTTATTTTTATTTTTATTTTTTATTTTTTTTATTTATTTATTTATTTTTTTGTATGGGTTTCGGCGTTTTATTACGTAAGTAAATCCAAAAAAAGACACAATATTGGTAATATTGTTTCGTTTTAATTTATAGGGTTTTTTTCCATGTTTTTTTGTGCGTAACTAGATTCATATGTTTTAGCGTTTTTGTACCTAAGAAACTCAAAAACACTCATAATGCGCGATTTTCTTAATCACTTTTTGTTTCGCCATATAGGGTAAATTATATGTATTTTCAAGATATGGCATCTAAGAATGTGAAATACACTGAAATTACACGTTTTTTTTTTCTCTCTGTTTCTTGATATAGAGTACTATTCATGCGTTTTAAGCGTTTTCATAATTAAGAAGCTCAAAAACATTCATAATAAACGTTTCTCGTAGTGTCTTTTCGTATCCCTTATTAAGTAGTTTGCATCCATTTTGACGTTTTTGTACGTTTCTCTTCCTAAAACGATAATAAATACTCAAAACACACCTTTATGTAAATGTTATTTATTTTTTACATATAGGGTGATCGGCATGCATTTTTTGCGTTTTGTTATCTATAAATGTGAAATACACTAAAATACACATTTTTGGTAGTTTTCTGTTTTTTTTTTTTTTTTTCCCCACATTGAGTGCTATTTATGTGTTCTCATGTGTTGGTACCGAGGAATCTCAAAAACACTCACAATACACGCTTCTTGGAAAGTCTATTCGTTTTCCCCTTTTCATGCTTTTTTTTGGTATTTTTCAACGTAAGAAGCTCAAAAACATTCAAAATGTTTTTTTTTCTTTTTTTTTTGGTAATATTATCCTGTTTCTCCATACAGGGTTCTGGTACATAAGAAACTGAAAACACTCAAAAGACACATCTTTGATAATTTTGTTTTCTATTCCTATATAAAGTGCTTTCCGTGCTTCTTAAAGCTTTGGCGCCTAGCCTGCACAAAAACACTCGAAATACTTTTTTCTTGGAATGTTGTTTCGTTTCTTCATGTAAGGGACTTCCTATGCATTTTCGAGTTTTGATGCCTAAGAATGAGCTAAAGCCTCAAATTACACGTTTTTTTGGTAATCTATTTCTCATTATAGAGTGTTATTAAATTTTTTTTCGAATTTTGGTAGTTAAGAAGCTCAAAAACGCTCATAATACACTTTGCATGCATTTTGACTTCGTTTTACGTAGCAAGCTCAACCACACTTCTAATAGTTGCTTTTGGTTAGGATATTTTGTTTTTCCACAAAGCGTTTTTGCATGTGTTTTTGGTTTTGGTTAGTAGCTCAAAACACTTAAAAGAGACGTTTTTTGTAATATTTTCCTCTCGCATATAGGGTGTTTTCAATGCTTTCTAGCGTTTTGGTACCTAACACGTTCATATACACTCTAAAGACACCTTACTGGAAATGTCGTTTCCTTTTTTCCATATAGGATACTTTGCATGCATTTTGGCGTGTGAAATACACACAAAATTTCACGTTTTTTTTTTTTTTTTGTTATCAAAATACATATATAATGCTATTCCTGCATTTTAGCGTTCCGGAACCTATGAAGTTCATAAACAACTATAATACACGTTTCTCTTTATTTCTTTTCTTTTTCCGCATATATAGTACTTAGCATGCATTTTGTCGCTTTTGTACGTAACAAGCTGAAAAACTCCAAATACTTGTCATTGGTAATGTTAATCTGTTTTTCCATAAAGAGTGTTTTGTATGTGCTTTAGCTTTCTGATAGCCTCAAAAACACTCAAA